>NC_057804.1:169037111-169054651 GCF_018294505.1 Triticum aestivum
GTTTCGTCCATTTTGCGGTACGCCACACCCCTCCCGATCAACAGGACCCCCGTTTCGACCGAAGGAGGTCCGTTTCGTCCGTTTTGCGGTACGCCACACCCCTCCTGATCAACAAGACCCCCATTTCGACCGTAGGACGTCTGTTTCCTCCGTTTTGCGGTACGCCACACCCCTCCCGATCAACAGGACCCCCGTTTTGACTGTAGGAGGTCCGTTTCCTCCATTCTGTGGTACGCCAGGCCTTGTTTCCATCACTTGTTCCGTCCAAGACCGTTGGCTCCCACGCGTTCCGTTGCCTCCCGATGAACACGACGCATTCCGTTGCCTCCCCATGAACACGATGCATTCTGTTGCCTCCCCATGAACACGACGCATTCCGTTGCCTCCCCATCAACACGACGACTTTGCTGTTTCTCTGTTCCGACCCAGCCATGTACGTATGCGCGAGTAGGCATTCAAGACCCAGCCCGTATGTACGTACGTGGCCGTATTTTATTTCTTGCACCCTCGCCGCTGTACGTACGTGTACGTGCGCGCCTCTACTATGACCAGTATGTAGGTACATGTTCGCGACCAGAATGACAACGCTACGTACGCTTCGACCAGGTGGGTCCCGAATGTCAGGCACTTCCTTGCCTGCGAAGATGTAGCTGGTGGGTCCCAGCAGTCAGGGGGGCGAATCGTTTTGGTTTTTTTTGCCCGGACGCACTTCCTTGCGTGCGAAGATGTAGCTGGTGGGTCCCAGCAGTCAAGGGGGTGAATCGTTTTTTTTGGATGCACTTCCTTGCGTGCAAAGATGTAGCTGGTGGGTCCCAGCAGACAGGGGGAAACATTTTTTTCGCGAAATACGGTGGCCCATCCGGTGGGTCCCCGCTGTCAGGTGGAGGAATAATTATTTTGCGCGTAATAAGGAGGCACTTCCTTGCTGCGGTCGTGGACCCAGCTGTCAGCCTCTCCACGTACAGTCCATGTCCAATGGAAGCCATTCCTTGACCATGTTGACCACGCCGCACCGAGAGCACCAGGGCGGTGGACGACGGCGAGGCCTAGGAAGGGGACGACGCGGAGCCGGGGAAGACGCGGCAGTGGATGCCCACGCGACGAGGAGTATGAGGGTTCACCCGTTCGGCTGCGGTGTGAGGCTACCGTGGCCGCAGAATAACAGGGGGTGTCGGTGCGTAGATGGATGGCCTGGCAGCGGTGGGAGTAGTAGGGGCGGTGAGGCCTCCGCGGCATCACAGCCTGCCACGGGCGGCAGGAGCAGGCGGCACGACCGGCGCTGCTTTGGGCGGCTGGAGCAAGAAGACCAGAGGTTGAAGAAGCACTACGGTCGTTGGATGGACACCGTACGGTCACTGGAGCTAGAATCGTTCATATATTGACTAAAGTTGACAAAGGCCTCCATCCCAGTCAACTTAGTAGGCCCACAAGTCAGCCTCCCACCAAGGTTGGTCCCAGCTAGCAGGGGGTATTCATTTTTTTGTGCGTAATAAGGTGGCACTTCTGGTGGGTCCGAGCTAACAGCGGGGGGAACGTTTTTTTCATGAAATACGGTGGCCCGACCTATGGGTCCCAGCAGTCAGGGGGAAATGTTTTTTTTGCAAAATACTGGTGGCCCATCCAGTGGGTCCCAGATGTGAGGTGGAGGAATAATTATTTTCCGCGTAATAAGGAGGCACTTCCTTGCGGCTGTCGTGGACCCAGCTTTCAGCCTATCCACCTACAGTCCACGTCCGATGGAAGCCATTCCTTGACCACATTGACCAGCCGCGCCGAGAGCACCAGGGTGGTGGACGACGGTGAGGCCTAGGAAGGGGACAATGCAGAGCCGGGGAAGACGCGGCAGTGGATGCCCACGCGTAGAGGAGTATGAGGGTTCACTCGTTCGGCTGCGGTGTGAGGTTGTCGTCGCCGCAGAATAACAGGGGGTGTGGGTGCGTAGAGGGATGGCCTGGCAGCGGTGGGAGTAGTAGGGGGCGGTGAGGCCTCCGCGGCATCACAGCCGGCCACGGGCGACAGGAGCAGGCGGCACTACCGGCGCTGCTTTGGGCGGCTGGAGCAAGAAGACCAGAGGTTGAAGAAGCACTACGGCCGTTGGATGGACATCGTACGGTCACGTGAGCTAGAATCGTTCATATATTGACTAAAGTTGACAAAGGCCTCCGTCCCTGTCAACTTAGTAGGCCCACAAGTCAGCCTCCCACCAAGGTTGGTCCCAGCTAGCAGGGGGTATTCGTTTTTTTTTGCGTAATAAGGAGGCACTTCCGGTGGGTCCGAGCTGACAGCGGGGGGAACGTTTTTTTCGCAAAATACGGTGGCCCGACCTGTGGGTCCCAGCTGTCAGGGGGAAACATTTTTTTCGCGAAATACTGGTGGCCCGTCCAGTGGGTCCCAGATGTCAGGTGGAGGAATAATTATTTTCCGCGTAATAAGGAGGCACTTCCTTGCGGCTGCCGTGGACCCAGCTGTTAGCCTCTCCACGTACAGTACTCTTCTGATGGAAGTCGGTCGTTGACCACATTGACCACGCCGCGCCGAGAGCACCACGGCGGTGGACGACGGCGAGGCCTAGGAAGGTGACGATGCGGAGCCGGGGAAGACGCGGCAGTGGAAGCCCGCGTGGAGAGGAGTACGAGGGTTCACCGGTTCGGCTGCGGTGTGAGGTTGTCGTCGCCGCAGAATAACAGGGGTGTGGGTGAGTAGAGGGATGCCCTGGCCAGCGGTGGGAGTAGTAGGGGGTGCTGAGGCCTGCGTGGCAGCACAGCCGGCCACGGGAGGCGGGAGCAGGCGGTCCCGCCGGCGCTGCTTTGGCGGCTGGAGCAAGAAGATCAGAGATTGAAGAAACACGACGGTCGTTTGGATTGACATCCAATGGTTACGTCTGCTAGAATTGTTTGTTGACGTAGTATATAATAACTAAAAAACTCTTGCATACGCGTTAACTAAATAGGCCCACAAGTCAGACCACTCCCTGTTTTTTTAATAATTTATATATAGCTCATGGCAACTTCTTATGCAATTTATTGCAGTCGTTTTTTTGGTTGGCCAGGACCAATTTCGCATATTTCTGTGGGTTCCAAACTATTTTTAATACCGAAATGTCAAGCCAGATTTAAAGTACTTTGAAGATATATTTGAATTAGGTTAATGCCCAGTGAAATAGGAATCTGAATATGTGAAAAAAAAAATCAGAAATTATAAAGTAACTGCCAATTTGTCATATGTTTTTATATTTACAACCCATTTCATATTACTTTCAAGGCGTAGAAAAATAAGTAGGCCTGGATTGGGTATTCTTCAGAAAAAATAAACTGGGCTCATTTGCACAAAGAAAAAATAGTTGGGCTGGTCACATGGTGAACATAAAATATAAGCCTCGGCTAGACGGGCCATAGCCCAGTTCAAACCCTGCTTCGTCTCAACAATACCAAACAAAAAAAATACTGCTCGAGTAGCTACGTCCCAGCTGTCAGCCGATCTTGTGGTGTTCTCTTGTCTATTGACTATATACGCTCACAATGTCGTGGGTCCCAAATGTCAGGAAAACACTAGGAGGAAGCATTTTATTTTTCCATACGCTGACGTGGTGGGCCCCTACTGTCATCCTCTCCACGTACTACTGCCGATTCCTGTTGTTTGTTGACCATGTTGACAACGCGAGAGGGAGGCGCTGCGGCGAGCGCACCAAAGTGCGCGGAGGACGTCGGCGTTAATGATTTAGGAGAAGGTGGGGCGGCGATGCGTGCGCTGAGGCGCAGCCAGCCATGGGAGGCGGAAGCAGGCGGCCCCGCCGGTGCTGGTTTGGTTTTGGCGGCTGGAGGAAGACAGGACTGAAGAAACACGACAGACTGTAAAAGCAGCAGGAGTACATAACAACCTTAACTGAAACCGGCAGGGGCACTTAACAACCAAAGCTGAAAGGAGTATCAGTACTTATACAGGTTCAACCGTACAAAGCACGCCTCGAACAGTGCTACTTTGCCTACAGGCTACAGTTAACCAAGGGTGAGGACACCAAGCCCCAGGACAAGGCCCAGGCGCCACCCCATGCATCCACAACCTTCTGAAAGCGGCTTCATCTCGCAACGTGGTCAATAAACAGGATATTCACTTTAGAGCCATGGAAAAGCATGAAAATAATCTTCTTTCCTATTCTCCAAGATGGACAGGCCTTCATTATCTGAGACCACCCACGAATAAGTATCTTTTCGCCTCCAAGGGGAATTGAGTAGGTCGACATAAACATCATGTTGTGACCAAGAGCAAGTCTGACCCGACCATGGTCAGGCATTTGTATAGGAACAATAGAACTGGACAGTTCCTGTTTCAAGAAAATCACAACTGTAAAACTGTGTATAAGCAATAGTTTATGAACAACATATATAACAGAAAACAGCTCGTACCATAAGTTTCTCGACACAGTTGGACATGTTCAACAAGTGCAGCAGTGGCACACATGTCCCATGTGGCCTTCCACCATTGAAACACCCCACAAGGACCTCAAGACGATCAATAAAGTGTAGGAACATGTGGATGTTGATCCTACCAACTTCAGTGCCATTAGTAACAGCCGAGTTATTATAGAGTAACAAACGAGTAGACTGCTTAACGCTGAAAAAACCTACATGTGCCACCAATTATAAGACAATATTAGTTAGAAGTAGCATCTTCGTGAGAGATTCGTTGTTACTTCTAAAGTTAAATTGTGATTAATTAGACAGAATAGGAGGATTAAGAAGTAATCGAGGCAACAAGCAAGAACCAGATACAAAACTAACATGGATGAACAATTGGAACAACGTCGGGGTGGAAGATCGCAGTGAATATGAGACCAGGTTCTGCTATTTCCATCAACATTCGTGCACCAACTTTCAGTCTGTAACACTTGAGAAAGTTTATCCAAGTTCGGCCATAAAAAAGCAGCGATCTTCTTGGTTCATGAACCCAACTCGGAATCAATATCCATGGATTGTCTTCACTGTGACCATTAAACTAGTGTATTCAGTTATGGCAAGGCCGAGCATCTTGAGTACATGTGTTCTGGCAGAGCAAATAATACACTATAGGAAAATAATATGAGAACACAGCATGTTCAAAAAAAATCACCCTCCCGGATAGAGAAGAGGATTCTAGGAACATACTGTGCATGTTTCAAAATGTTGTGGTAGGATGAGAAGGAACAAGTGTGGTGTCTCGCCGTGGGCGCAGAAATCTGTATGGTACTCGCACTTTGGGCACTACAACTGAAACACACTAGATTCAGTACGAAGAAAAATGCATCAACGGCGGCGGCTGCCATCCTAGGATTACCTGCAACTAAGGGACTTGGATATATCAGGGAAGGATGAAGAATTCGTACCTAGTTCTCCATGAGAAAACCCTATGCAATCGTCGAGCGGGGGTTTTCTCTGAACAAGCAGACGAGGGAGAAGGGGATTCAGGCCCAGTGAAATATTGCCGCTTCGTCCGTCCAGCTTACTGCTAAAGCTGGAAAGGGGGGTTGTGATTTGACGGCTCATTGGGCATTACTGCGGCGCTACGACCGGGGTGTGTCTACGGTGAAGTTGTGCACTCTAATTTGTGCATATGGCACGTGGACCCCGTTGCCGGTTGCCCCACATATCAGCGAAAGGAAGTAGAAAGACAGGAGTAACTAGTTACACATAAATATATTTTTTGACAGAGAGATACTCCCTCTGTAAAGAAATATACAAATCTTTTATATCACAGGCTCACCTTGCCTAGAAATATACTCCCTCTGCAACGCACTGGCATTATGGGGGTTCAGCTTTTTTATGGGGGTTCAGCTGAGAATATAATACTCAAATAGGCTCACGGTTCTGGACTTTGGGCTGCGGGCCGACGCTGCATGTTTGGGGGCCGATGTGTTCTACCTCAGCGCTTTTCATATTGCAAGCGATCGGTACTGCGCTGGTTTTAGATGCTGTCGCAAGGCGAATACACAAAATTGAATAAAGCACGGCAGCTGTTGGAATGAAATCGAACAACAGTTCCTAACCAGCAATTAGAGTTGCAATTCTATCAACGATATACCATGTGATAAATAATACTGTCGTACTACTTATACACATAGGACACTTGTTTCACCATGCCATATTATTACATCAAAATCTCTTGGAGGATAGATCAGTTCGGCAGTTGCGTGCTGCTACTGAAGAATTTCAAAGTTGATTTGGACCTGCTCTCCTTGCCGAGAAAGTTCGATTTTGACATCATCCCCTACTGCAAGATATGATTTAGATTTGAACCTTGACCATCCTTTAGCATCAATCATCATGCGACCATCCTTTGTACTTACGGTATATTGAGCAGGTTCATTCACACCAAGGCTGCACATGGTAAGAGAAACTTGGCCGCGGTCGCCCGGATTGTTGAACGACTCCCTCGTTGCTCTAGGAATTCTCTGTTTGAAAACAAGAAGACATACCCAAATAGTTAGATCAACACAGTGAATCATGTGAAACAACATGGAAAGAAAAAAGAACGAAGCACTTGGGCGGCCAATGCTTACCAAGAAGGTGGGCATGTCGGTTTTTGTAAGGACTTTGGTATATGAAGTGCGAGCTGCAGCCCAGTCTGTTGCCGGCGCAACTGCACGGGCCAGACCAAATGCAAGTGCAAGTGTTGATGCAGGTGCCGAAGTCGCTACTGCTACCGGAGATGGTGCTCCTTGTAGAGCTGGTGCCAGTGTCGATGCCCGATCCTCCGGTAGATCAGACTGATCCGCTGACGCGGTCGGTGCCCAATCCTCAGCTGGATCAGACTGAGCTGCTGCCGCTGTCAGTGCTAGAGCAACTGCCGGTGCTCGATCTGTGCGAGACAGCGGTGATCGTGTCTGGTCTGCTATGATCAGCTTTCTAACTTGACTAGGATCCATGACCATGATCCAGTTTTTTTCTTCATTTCTTTTAAACGCGAGAAGGACTAATTGTGGCGTTTTTGTTAAACCAAACTGCAGTCCATCATAGGGATTCAGCTTGTACTCAGACAACAGACTGATCCAATTTTTTCCAGTAATATAAGTGATGGACAGTGCCTTTGTTACTGACACGACATAAGAAGTGAAACCTACAAAAATAGCCATCGTAGAGAAAACCAAACGGTTTATTCTGTAATGAATGTCACATGGCAAAACTTGCATCGTAAAATTGCAGGAAAAGAAAGAAAACATGACATTAAATCAATAAGATTTAGACAGTAAATCAATAAGATTTACTTGATGTGACACGGGTGAATCCTTACCAGGAAATCACTATGTTGAAGTACTAAACAGAAGATTGATCGTCCAACTACGCGTGGCATGCAGGGGCCCTGCCTACTCCCACAAGCAGGACAGTCCAAAGGTCGTCACAAATCGTATGGACCGAACATCCATGGGACTGGAAATCCTGGTGGGTGCGATAAACCCTGCGATGCATACAGATATTGGAGTGTAACCATAATTGATAAACCGTCCTCACAAAAAATATGATCTGGATACTTCAAAATGTATAGACTAAATTGAGTGGACAGACATTAACATAGACCGTTCTCAGGACTGACCACACACCAAAAGCGGCAGTACTAATAAACAATACAGGGTTCACAAACACAAATCAAGTAGTGAACAATAGTACTTACTACAAACAAGCAAAGTTGCACTAACTAAACTCTGCAGACTATTTCTTGCCACCGACCTACGGGATGAACCCCGCATAACTGACTAGGCCATGGACTTCGTGTGAGATATCTACATGCACCATCACCATCTTGTCAACCTTGGAGAACCTAACAGAGTGGTCTTTCCACTCATAAACATGATGATGAAGACAGGCCGCATCAGATTTGTTGGGAAGCTTTACAAGAACCACACCCTTCGTAATCGAAGGAACAGCCAGGAAATTGTTGTGGTCAAGTACAACCTCGAGAACACGCCTGACAACAATGCTACAGGAAAACACTAGTTCAGGACACGTGGCGACAAGGACACAGCAGCTGGATAGTTCAGCAGTAGAACTCATCATCAGGTCTTCCAGTTCACACGGCATGACTTTGAGAACTTCATCTCCTCCGCGGACCTGGTTCTAATTCAAACAGAAACCATATTTCATTACTACCTCCGTTTAGAAATATAAGATGATTTTCGATATTATACTCCATATATGACTACATATACGCACAGAAATGAGTGAACAAAGACACTAGAACATGTCTTCAAAGGCATGGGAGAAGAGGGATTACATGCAATATCCATAACACAAGTTACTGAGGCAAATATACCCTCTTAAAAGGTAGCATTGATGTTCATAAAGTACTCCCTCCGTCCCAAAATTCTTTTCTTAGATTTTTCTAGATACAGATGTATCAAGTCACATTTTAGTATTAGATACATTCGTATCTAGACAAATCTAAGACAATAAATTTGGGACAGAGGGAGTAGTTCAAAGTAATCTATAAGAAATCAGTGTCAACCTCTCGCATGTTTTGGTCAAAAGAGGAATTTTGAACCGTCATTTGGCACACTAAAATCACATGCAAGATCACCCAGAAAGTTGTACTACCAGTACTAGTACTGCGTGTTAGATGAAAAAACATGATCAAGATTGAGAAAAAGATCGTCAACAAGAGACATTACTTGGACTTGCTTAATGAGGGATCCCGGAGAGGGGGGCTTGGACAGGGCGATGGCTTTGAGCTTGTCTGCGGTAGTCTCGGCGGGGTGCTTGCGCTTCTTCGTACCATGAGCCTCGACGGTTTTGGCCAGAGCCATAGACATCACATCGGCCGGTGCTCCGACGGCCATCCAAGAGAGGAAGCTGAGAGACAAGAGTGAAAGGAGGAACAAGATGAGGGAGAAGCAAAGCGAGTGGGGCTTTTCTTCAAGAGAGGAAGCTGAGAGAGAAGAGTGAAATGATGGTTGCTTCGTCTGTCCAACTTACTGCTAGAAAGGAGGGGGCTTTGTGATTTGATGGCTCATTGGGCATTACTACGGCGGTTCGATCGGGGTAGTCTATCGTCACTCTACTACGGAGTAATTTAGTGCATGGCTGGTGGACCTAGGTGCTGGCTGTCCCACACGTCAGTGAAAGTGAGTAATTTAGTGCATGGCTGGAGGAGGATCCGCACGGTAGAGCGTGTCCACTGTTTTTCATTCTGAAGAAAAAAAATGATTACAGCAAGCGTTTCCACTCTTACGACGGAGGAGTGCGAAACACGGCAACCACTTGAACATACACAGTGCTCCTACTACTAGGCATGTGCAGTGGTTCATATGTCAGTACTACACAATCTTGTTGTTGTGTTGTGCGCATGTCAACTACTCCTATATGTAACATAGTACCGCTTTTTCGACTGTCCGGTCGAGAATGAACGGTGAGATCAATGTTAACAGAACCATGTCCACAGCGCACGGAGAGTACGGTGCTACAGTACTCCATGAAACATGAACCATATGAAGCACATCCTATAGTGTTAGACAGGGTGTATGAAGGGTGCACGGGATGGGAGCAAAATTTCCCTTCTCAACCCACTTTTGGGTGTTTGGCAGAGTGCATGAAGGGTGCATGAGTCCACACTAGTAGGTTGACAAAAATACACGAAGAGGAAACAACTATATTGAGATGAGAATGCAACCAAACACACCCACATGCTTTGTGCTACAGTCACAGATCTGCACCGTCTGAGTTTGATCCAACAGTCATGTTGCGCCGAGACATGTACATGCCCATGCAGAGGGCGCCTAAACACCACCGAAGTCCCTCTGCTTCTCAAGGTGCACGATGTTGGTGATGCAGGGTGCAACCGCCCACAGAGCCCGCTCCCGGTCGACGGGAGCCAGCTCATCAAAGACGGCGTCCAATGGCACGAATGGATTCCAGTGACGGAGCCCTGAAAGGATTGGCCCGGCAACGGCGAGGGCAGCGCGCAACCCCTCCTTGTCCAGCTCAGCCCCCACCATCGAGCGGAGACGGCTCAGCTCCTCGGAGATATACGTGAAGAAGGAGACCAGGTCAGGAAGCCGCAGCTCATTAAAGTCGACCGGGTGGTCGAATGGTTTTAGCGCGACGTCCGGCATCATCGCGCTGGCACGACGGTAGGCATCACGCAGGCGCAACACGTGTGTGGCAACTTGGTTCACCAAGTTGCTGAGGCGATCCTGGACCTCGTCACGATCGGCCCGCTCGCGCTCCAGCCGGCTCCCCGGCCTATCGTATCTCCCGCATTCTGCAGCAACGCCGTCGACGCCTCGAGCATCTTTGTGGTGGACGCCTGCTGCATTTGAAGCTCCGTGAACTCCCGCACATAATGGAGGAGCATGGCACTCCTCTCCTCCTTGAGCTGACGGAGCTCCACGTCCTTGGCCCTGAGCTCCGCATCCTTGGCATGGAGCTCCTGTGTCAGGCGCCTCACCTCAGACTCCATGATCTGCTACGCCGCCATGGCACCAGGTAGAAGCAATGGGGAGAGGAAGCAAAGGATGCGAAACGGCTGAAAGGCAATGCAATCTACAGGAAGGCGGAGGGAGCCAGCCGAGGAGCAGGGAATCTTTTGGTTTTCACCACGGTAAAACACCAGTCGATGACTTCTCACATCAGGGAGCAGTGGGTTTTTACAGGCGGAGTCATCGTGACTAATTGCTACCACGCCTGCTCCCATCAATCAAAAAATTTAAAATCCTGCCACGCCTGCTCCCGTCAATCAAAAAATTTAAAATCCCGCCGCACCCAAACACCAGAGCAACACCGCGGTGGATATTTAAATTTACCTGCCGTCAAGTAGATAAAAAAGGGGTGAAAAAACATATGTGGTGGCGGCCTAGCTAATCGGTCGAACTAGCCCAACTAGCTAGCCACCATGCTTCACTGCTCGGCGGGAAAGGTGGTCTTTCGTGATTTGACGACTCATTTACTTGCTTCGGCGCTACGACCGAGGAGGACCCAGAAAACGCGCGGTAGGGCGTCCCACGTCAGGAAGAATATATGCGTGCACCACCAGGGAGGACCCCGAAACCGCACGATAGGGTGTGCCACGTCTCAGCACGGAGGAAAAATGTGCGTGTAAAAATATACTGTATCAGACGTAGTACCTATGGTTCGACCTCGGGACCCAGCCAGTCGGTCGAAAACACCCCACTAGCCACATAGCTTCATCATGCAAACGTGGCACGGTTAGCTCCGTCTCGACCAGCCGCAACGTCTCTTGTTCTAGGCGATTCTTCTATTTTCCAAGCTTTTTTATATTTGTAATAACACCACGGCAAGCTAGCGCCGCTCTTCGTGTGTGCCCGTGCAAAGGTTAGACGATGGAGAGAAGAGAGACTGAGATCGCAGACCTGGGACCACCCGCAAGTGAGACAACGGTCATGCACGTGTTGACGAGGCACTCCCTCTACTCTACTCAACGCAAGTACTGTATACAATCAATTTATGGGACAAAGCCAACAACCGTTCGTTTTTTCAGGCTATCGACTTACGCTTTGTAGTCTAGGTTGCCAGTTCGAATCTCGTCTTTCAGATTTGTTAGTTTTAGGTCCAAATTTGATTAATGACAAGTGGGACCCCCGTGTGTTGTTCCGATATTTCAGTGTAGGATGGTTTTTTTTGAACCAACACTTTGCGCGGTTAGACATGTTAAGGCACGAGTTACACGTATTTTGCAAGTTTAAGAACAAAAATGACAGCGGCATAGAATATCACATCCACCCCGCAGCATAGATACTATGATGATACGAGTTTTTACACCGTTGGAAGTGAGATCCAATGGCTTGGGAGTAGTCTTTGTAATTATGCGCAATTTCCAAACTCTCCAAAGTTTTTTTTTGCAAATAAAAAATTTAGGCCTCGTGTGTGCCCTTGCATCTTCGATCCAACGGCTCCCCGGTGCTAATATTAGGTGCTCCCCGTAGCTTAATTACCCGCTACGGTGATATGAGCATCTAGGTCGTATGATCAGTGATCAGATGGCACATGCATAATACTTGTACTTTCTGCGCATTTCCCAAACTCTATCAGCCGTATATTGCAAAAACATTCAAACCTCCTACTGTGGGCCGTTAGATCTCAGTGAACTCGTATCACCATAGAATCTACGGTGCGGGAGCACCTCATACTCTCGCGTGCGAGAAAACATAAGGTGCTATCGCAGCTTGGATGCTACGGTGACACGATCTTGGAGGTCGTTTGATCTAAGATCCAATGGCATCTGAGCAGTCTTTGTGCTTGTAAGCAGTGGCTGAAATCTTTTGGGGCTTTTCTACAAAAACCCATTCGAACCACCGAGGAGGTGTTGGGTCACAAATCCAACGCCTCCGAAGAGCTTGTATCACCAAAGCATCTAAGGTGTGGTGGCACATGATATTCTTACATACAGGAGAATATGATGTCCTCCTTCATCTTAGATGCTACGGTGATACGAGCTTCGAGGTCCTTGGATATGGGATCAAAGGGCATCTAAGTAGTTTTTGTACAAATAGTGCGCAATTCTCAAACTCATCAAGGTTTCCTGCAAAAAAAATTAAGACACGTCATGCGAGCTGCTATATCTCAGATCTACAAGCTCCAAGCAACTCGTATCGGCATATAGCATGTAAGGTATGGGGGCACATGATATTCTCCCGGGGAGGAGGGGTGGGGGTGCACAACCAATCGGTGTTTGGGAGGGTGGGAACAAATATAATCTAAACAACCCTAAACAGAGCTCCACAGTTTTATCTAAGGTCGAGGGGTTGACCCCCGACAATCATAGCTCCGCCTAAACACAACATTTGCATGTACTATAGTACTAGACTTAATATTCATGTTTCAGTTTCATGTTCATTTTAAAAATTGAACTAAGGACCATGGATGTCTTACATTTTACTCCCTTCGTTCCTAAATATTAGTCTTTTAGAGGCTTCAAATGGACTGGCACATACGGATGTATATAGACATATTTTAGACTCTAGATTCACTAATTTTGCTCTGTATGTAGTCACTTGTTGAACTCTCTAAAAGACTAATATTTAGGAAGAGAAGGAGTATTTTTGAACTCGTGGCATACATGCATGGGTTGGAAAAATAGATGCACTATACTTATTGGATTGTTGTTGTGTTCGTGCGTGTGTGTCTGTGTGTGTGTGTGTGTGTGTGGTCATATGCTTGATACATACAAAGTTTTCTAACCTCCATATTGTTCATCTTTTAAATTTGAATTTGCATTGGAAAACTTAGTAGGGATACCATGAAATGTGAAATCCACGTTGAGATCACTATATCACAAATTCACTCTAATTCAACGACTCGTCATAAATCAATTACCATGTTGAGATTAGTATTTGCAAGGAAAATATGGGTATTGTAATACACATAGATTCGTTCGGCAATTTAAAAGGTTCCTTTCATATTCTCAAATGGTAGGACCCAATGGCGTACCAGCCAGACCTTGGCTCGTGTTGATCCTAAAAAAACGGGCTCGTGTCCTTCGGTGGCGTGCGTGGTACGCACATTAGGAAACCCCAACCAGTCGAGCCTCGGCGTTTCAAGTCGAAATATCTGGCGGCCAGAATTCCAGCCCTAGGAAATTCCCCTCATGTCCCCGGTCCATAATGACTACTGATGAACAACGGAGGGATGCTTTAGTAACTAGACAACGTTACCTACCGTGCCGAGCACGGTTCAATTCCCTCGGTCGCCGCTCGTCAATGTCACACGCCAACTGAATTGCCTAGTAGTAGTAGTACTACTACACCAGGATGAGCACAGAATTGAGCCCGTTTGTTCGTGCCTAGTACTCCGTACTTTTTTTGTTTGTTCCTAGTACTTGAGTTAATATATCAGGCAATGCACTGGTACGGAGGGATTATCCTTTTACTCCCTCCTTTCCGGTTTATAGGGCTTATCTCAAAATTTTAGTTTTCCCATTTTATAAGTCTCAATTTGGTTGTTCCCCATCACATGTTCAGATTTCAAGGTGCAATAAATCATTACATGCAAGTATTAAGAGAAAATTGACTAATGCATGTACTTTATGCATGCATGCATTGCAACTAATGCATTCGTAAACACAATTTTTGAGGAAAACAAGCGCATTAATTGAGTGCTTTTGCAAACTACAACAATTGTTCCACCACTCACCATCTACCTTGGTTGGTGAGATTTTTGAATTGGGCCCTATAAACCGGGAAGGAGGTTTAACTAAGCAAAATGTTTGACCAAATCCTTTCTTACGAAATACAATAGGACAGATGTACGGCTTCAAAATTTATTGCATGATGCAAGTTATGATATTGTTTCGAATCCTGGGTCTTAACTTTCAGAAAATCCAAAAGGGAGCATAAATTCTTGAAACTGAGCATGGTCACATGATATGGCACAAATATTACTTCGTAAGTTTTTTCTTCAATTCGAGACAAGCTGCTTATGACAAGTTGCACAAATGAAGAGCCAAGGTATTTTGGAACAAAGACCTGTCACGTTTTTTGAGGGAAAAGACCTGTCACGTTAAGGCGAACACTTTCACTATTGAAACCGTGGGCGTTTACGTGCCGCCACGAGTCCCCGCTTCTCATCGGCAGGTGCCGTCCCAGCAAGCGTGTGAGTCGACGACAGGCGTGCGAGCAGACCGCTGCGCCGGCTGTTAGGGAGGCGTGCGAGCAGACCGCTGTGCAGACTCACCGGGAGGCGAGCCCTTTGACCAGGCTCCGCCGCCCACCGTCGTCCCAACTGCTCCCACTTTTAATGTCGCCCGCGCCGCAGTTTAAAATCAACCCCGCACTACCCGATATCGCTACAATCCTCTCTCTTCCTCTCCGATTATCCTGTCGTCTACCTCCAACTAGCCCGACCTAAACGTACGCCATGCTGCATCACGATGGTCTGCCCTTAGTGTTCCAGTTTCATGAGAAAGACACCCAGCCGGAGTCTCAAGAACATAAGGCGCTTTGGGATGAGCTTGAACTGGCCTTGCGGGAAGATGTCGCGCCTGTCCCCGCTCCCGTTCCGGCTCCCGTCGCCCCGACTGCGCCAGCGCCCATCCCCGTGGCATTGATGGGCTGGGAGCCGCACATTGTCGCTGAGCTTGATGCCACGGGGTTCCACGAGGTCCTCGCCGACTTTCACGCGCCCGTGCACCTGCCAGCGCATGCGCCTGCGCATGCACTGACGCGCACGCCCGTGCCGGTGCCCATGCACCTGCCAGCGCATGTGCCTGCGCGTGCACTGATGTGCGCGCCCGTGCCGGTGCCCATGCACACAAACGTCTCCACCGCGCCGTTGACAACGCCTGTCCCCGCGCGGGTGCCAGTGCCCCCCTCAGCGGCATGGATGGCCGCCGTCGACCGCTTCCTTGCACCAACGCCAGTCGCCTCCTCCCTCCAGTTGACTCGCTCTGAAGTCCAGAACATTTTGGCCTTCCTTGAAGCTAGGACAACATCCAGGAGTACGCCAACAACAGTGCAAGACGCCGTCGTCGCCGTTGGTCGGTGGCCCGACGACACACAGAGCACGGCAGAGGAGCCGCTTCCCACCGCGAGACGCCCCCGCCGCCGCCGCGTAATCTAAATTTGCCATGAAAAACGTTCGGATTGCCATGCTTAAAATCCGAACGTTTAACATTTTCGTTTATTTTATATCGATCGTCGTATAATTTAAAGTCGGAGTCAGACTGAACAAAATGCATGGTTTGATCGATTGAATGTTCTGCTAGAGCCGTATCATATTAAATATAAAATATCATCAAGCCACGTGTATTCCTTGTCATCCAACGACCTAGACTGCTTCAATGTCGAGCGCTCAACACGTTTAGCGTGCAGTTAATTTCATGCCAAAAATAGTGCTAATCACATGACAACACGCAAATAATATCCTAGTAGTTAATATCCGCATGCACTTAATATACTTCTAAATTAACGTGCATTGCACGTACACACTGACTAGTGCTGCTAGTACGTGAAACTGGTGCCGTGACTTGTGAGTTGTGAACGCATCCAGATATGGTCAACGGCAACATCGCCCGCGAGTTCTTCCTGTTTGCCCGTGCGTCTAAACGCAGAAGGGGAGGAGAGAGAGAGAGCACACATGGAACCCACCAGTAAGTGAAGGCGAATAGTACTAAAAATAATATTACATGTTATCCATTAATTAGGCTGTGGTAATATAAAAACATTATGTGAACAAAGGGGGTACAACAAACATTGCTATTCTATGTATGTTGCCTATTGACGTGCGGCTTGAAGGCCCGGTCGCATGTTCGATCCTCGTCCTTTATTTTTTAATTTGTATATGGGTCCAAATTTGCTTCATGACACGTGGGCCCCTTGGTGTGTAGTTTGTAGCACTTTAATTTGTGGGTCGAAATTTGTTCCATTCCAAGTGGACTATCGGTGTGTAGTTTTGTAGCTTATTTATAATAATTAAAGAGAATAACATAGTTTTTCAATAATACCATGGTGCGACGTTGAAGGTGAGAAAGGACGTGCGAGAGAGTGATGACCGAGCCAGAGAGAAATCAACTAGGGGAGTTGCGTGGGTTGCAACGGCGTTTGGAGTAGTTGTGGGCCGAATGCTACGAAAATATAATCTAAACCGACCGGAATAAATGCCTACACAAATTAATCCAAGGTTGGAGTGCCCCTCGCAATGTAAATAGCTCCGGCTTTGCGAGGGATGGAGAGGTAGTAGCTTCAACGCATGGAAGATACGGTATGAGAAAGCGAGGTCAATCGAGAGACATATAGATAGAGAGACAAAGTGAGTGTGGTCTGACATTCATTGAACAAATATATATGCTCTGGAGAGATATTGTCCGATTGAGCTTTTGGTAAGGGTGAGGGCTGTAAGATAGAGCTTGAGAGATGATCCAGTCATAGACGTGTAGATATATTTTGTGCGTGGGAGGAAGCAAGGTCAACCGATCACATAGGGTCGCCGTGCGATCGAAAGAGTGAGACGGGTTGGAGAGAGTGACCTAGATAGACGATGTGCGTGAGAGAGTATACAATGTGAATAGGTCGAATTGGGCTCAAACATGGTGATATATCGTTTTTGTCCGAGAAAGAGCAAGGTAAATCGAGACATACACACACACACAGAGAGAGAGAGAGAGAGAGAGAGCTTGAGTGAGTGTGGCCCACCATGAGGTTGAAAGAGTGGCGGCGGCTTGGATGGACTGACCTAGATAGACAATCTGCATGAGAGAGTATAGAGTGTGTCGATCGAGGCCCAAACAGGGAGATATATCATTTGTGTGTGAAAGAAAACGAGGTTAAACGAGACTCAGATAAAGAGAGCGAGATTGAGCGAGTGTGGCCCGCCGTGCGGAAGAAAGAGTGAGACAGACTCGAGGGAGTGACCTAGATATACAACGTGCGTTCGTGCGCACGAGAGGTTGGGGGGGCTAGATAGGCAATGCATGTATTTAGCGCGAGTGGGTGAGAGGGAGAGGGGGAGAGAGAGAGAGCTCGGCATGGGGTCCAATGGCGGGTGTGTGAGGTAAATACATTTGGTAACAGGAGTGGAAAAAGGGGTTGTGTAGTTGAGAGACTTAGAGATCGAAACATGGAGAGA
>NC_057804.1:169054916-169149909 GCF_018294505.1 Triticum aestivum
CAACATTTGAATGTACATAGTACGAGACTTAATATCGATGTTTCAATTCGGTGTACATTGTAAGATTTGAACCAAGGACCAGGCATACGGGTAATTTTTTCGAATTCGTGCCATACTAAGTTTCAAAAAGTTGACATTGGCTCAATTTGTTGTGCTATTTTGTAGGTCATATGTTTGAATCCATCCAAAAGTTTTCTCACTACCATGGTGTTCATCATATACATATGAATTTGTATTAAAAAAGTAGCATGGATACAGTGAAACGCGAAATCCACGTTAGAATTGCAGATCGCTACGTGACAATTCAAATAACTAACTATGTGACACACACTCTAATTCAAATAACTAATTATGTGACACACTCTAATCCACATTAGCATGGGTATCGTTTCGATTATTTTCAAATAACTCCTCATTAATTAACTTATAGTAGTCCCTATGTTCACTTTTATAAGACCTTGAAGACATTTTGGACAATGTGCAAAACAGTTCATTTTAAGTTGTCTGAAACGACTTACAAAAGTAAACGGATGGAGTATCTCGTTTCGAATGACTAATTATTGCAAGGAAAACACGGGCATGGTAATACATACAGATTCATTTGCAAATGAAAGAAGATTTGTTTGCATTCTCAAATGTAGGCGCACCAGGCAGACCAGGATCGTGTCGGGGTGGACGCCGCTTCGGTGCCTTAAAGGCAACAACCCTTGGGTGACTGACATGTGGGCCAGCCACCTATTGGGCCCCCATGTCATGGACACAAAGGCAGGTGCCTTAAGGCACCGAAGCGTAGTCCTGTCGGGGTGGTCGTGTGTGTCGGACAGACGCGTAGCACCCAGCCACCCACCCCCCCTCCCCCCCAAAAAAAGGACGACGACAATATAAGTTCGCGCTTCCATGTTTCGGATGGAAATATCTGGCGGCCCCAATTCCAGCCCTGCAAAATCTCTCTTCTCCACCATCCCCTTCCGCGCCCAGATTGCTCAAATCCCTAATTCGCCGCCATCCCTCGAATCGCCCCTCGTCTCGTCTCTTTCCCCACCGTTCCCCACCTCTGTGCCGAACGACGACGACGAAGATGACGGTCACGCTTCACCACCGCACCGGAGCTACCTCATCTACGCCCTCGTCTGCCGCATCGGGTGGTCCACCGACAACGTCGGCCGCCGCAACTGACATGCCTCACAGACACCGAGCTCCACCGCATCAGGTGCGCTTCACCGACGCCGTCTCCCAGCTCACCGGGGCTACTTCACCAAGCACATCGTCGCACCTCCGCCCCCCGAGGTCGTTGGGGCTTCACCAACAGTCTCGTCCACCACATCGTAGCACTCTGCTACCACTCAAGATCTGCATCCGTGCGCGGCCAGCCAACGCCAGCGCATCACCCTCAACGGCTCTGAAGTGACCCACACTCTAGCTAGGCGAGCATGCCCAAATGCCTGCCCGAACTAGGTATCCACACATCACTCCCTTGTGCACTGTTCCCACGATGTTTGGATATCCTTTCACTGCTCTCTTAGCTTACACGCCTATGCAACTCTGACTTTAACTCTTATTTCTTCTGGAGATATCATCTGAAACAAGCAAATCCATTTTTTAGCGAAGCATGATGGGGCTACGGGATCTGGTACACATCCTGCACACCCGTATAACCTTGTAAGTATCTGTCCTCCGGTACAACATCAAGATCGATTCCTCTTATTTGATCAACCATTCGCCGTTTCAAAAATGCAGAGGGGGATGCAAGGAGCACAAGGCCTGCACATCCAAGCAAGTGGTAACATGGACTTGTACATGGAACATCCCAAGCGCAAGCAAAGCTGCAGCGAGCCTGTACAACGAGCTACAGTAAGTCCCTGTATTTCATTTAATTCATACTGGCATTCGTGTATGATTTGTGTGCAGTGGTTGATCCACGAATTCAAGTTACCAGGGGTGAACATTTAACTTAAAAAAATACGAAGGCACTTGCACTCCGGAAATCAACATAACTTGAGAAATGTGAAGCTACATGCACTTTGAAAACCAGCTAATGATCCAAAGTAGTTCAGATTATAAACACTAAATGATGCAAGCACCAAAAAACACAAAATGCATCATGGTGTATAAGGACTACAAACATGGTCTGTACCTGCCTGAATTATTCGTTCTCTGGCTGAAAATATCGAAGTGTAATTGCACGTATAACCAGTGCGCAAACTGCATATCAATATATCTATCCTGCACAAGTATGCCAATAGTTTCAAACAGCAGATTAGAAAAGTATTTATGCTATGTTGTCATGATACGGGGACTTTCTGGTAGATGGACTCGACGTTTCCTCAAGCTATGAAAATGCACTATAATTTGCTTGTCATCAATGCCTGCAAATCTCTGTCTCTCTCAACATAGTAGATCATCATTAGACACTAAATCCTTCAATGATCTTGCAAAATGCTTGCATTAGATCCCTCATTAGACACTATATGTTCATCACCAGGAGCATGTAAAATGTTTGCATCAAATCCTTCATTAGCAGTCTATTCATTAGACACTTCAGGCTCAAGAACAACATGAGCTTGATGTTTGCACTGGAAACTTGATTAGATACATCAGATTCAGTCAGTTCAGTATTGATTGGGGGAGTTATAAAATAAGTAGAAATTGGTTTCATTTTCTCATAGATTCCCTACATACAAGCAGTTTTACAACACCGTCAGGTTTAACTATTGGCCAGAAATTGAAGAGTTGAATTAGATATAATCAGGGATGTGATGTACCTGCTCGTTGCGCATGCTACTCTTGCAAGCTGTGACTGTCCATTTGTGCAAGCTCAATGCCATGCCCGTGCTACCGCCGCTGCCTCCCACGCAGGCTACATCCAGGGTTGGATCTTCATCTTCTTGTCCTTCCGTTCGCTTGAAGCCCGGTGACCGCCCTCCAACGATAGCGCGAGGAAGTGTTGTGTCGGTCTGTCCAGCGGCGGCTAGGTTAGGAGCGAACCAGACTGGAGGCTGGAGCGAATGAATTGGGATTTTTCCTGGTGTCGATCGATATGGGAGGCGCTCGTTTGGGCCGCGAGCCTGCTATAGGGCCTGCCTTGCACTTATGTTATTGGCCCATCCAAATTGAAACAGTTTTCTTCATTTTTTACATTGCCTGCTCGTGCGTTGGGACGAACAAAACTAGCGTGGGCCAACCTAGACGACTCAAACTAGGTGCACACTTTCCAGCCACCTAAGGCGGCCGCCCATACCAGCCCCTATGGTGGCGTCGCACCTTTTTGCCTGTATGATTGGATAGTGAAAAATATTCCAGTGGCGCTTTTGATTTACCCACAGAATGGTTGAATTGCTTGTTTCCATGAACTGAGTTTGCCAATAATGTGAAGGATGCCAGTCTTTTCATCCTATTGTAGATTGCTTAGATCTCGATATGCCAAAAGTAATCGCATGAAATATATAGTAAAAGCCAGTGTGATGTGTTTGGCTACAACTAGTCTGACTACACGTCCTCATATAACAGATCAAGGATGCACCATCTTACCAGATTAACCATTCGACTTACCCATGCAGTGTGGGAAGAAAGAAGTATTGGGACTGCGTATCCAAGCAATTGATGCCATGGACTCCTTTGTACAACCTTGTAAGCGAAAAAGAAGTTCCAGTGTGCCTGTACAAAGAACTAGCGTAAGTTCAATTACCTGCTTCTCGGAATTTTAGTTAGCCACTTGTTGCAAAATTGTTCAATTACGTTGCTAGGCTTAATTTAGTTTGCTACTGATTACATAATGGCACAGCCTATTAATCATATTGTAGAATGCGCCTATCTATGTGTTTGATACTTACTGTTAAGAATTACCTGTTTGCCTTAACTTAAATATCTACTTGTTTGTTTAACTGCTTTGCTGCTGCAACAGCGGGTTACAATGATGTTAATAACTACTCCCTCCGTCCCATAATATAGGACGTTTTTTGACACTAGCATAGTGTTAAAAACGTCTTACATTATGGGACGGAGGGAGTACTTTTCAGCATCCAATTGAAACTCTTTAATTCCTTGTTTGTTTAACTGGTTTGCTGTTATAACTCCCGGCTGAGATGTTTTGCTAACTTCAACTTTTCTGAATCCAATCGGAACTTTAATAGCAAAACAGGTTAGCCCAAGATCAAAGAGCGAGGTCCCCATGGACGTTGCATCATCCCACAGCAGTGACACCGGCCCAATCATGCATTATGAATTGCCAACTGCTGATGCTCTAGAGGCTAAACTAGTGGTAGAAAGAGATTCTGCTTCTGCACTTAGAGATGAAGTTGACATGTTGAGGAAGCAAACAACACAATCACAAGCAGTACTCAAGACAACCATTAAATATTTGGTGGATTTCAAAACGAAGCAAGCTGAGACTGACCAGATTGTTAAGGTCCTGAAGGAAAAAGGAAATTAAATTCCTACTTGGTAAATCATAGGTGAAATGTTCTTTCCATAGTTGAATAAACTTTGTGTTGTCTGTTCATGTAATCAATCAAACCATTTGTTTTAGAGATCATGTAATATGTATTTTTTTGGTTTGTAATTTTATTTGAGCACAAGTCTGTATTAATTGATAAGACTCAGAGACATTTCATTTGGATTGCTGTGCCAGACCTACAAATATGCCAATCGGGCTGAATGTGCATTCAGCAATAGTAGTAGTATAGATGGACCATGGCACGCATCGGAAAGGGCTAAGATGCTGGCTAAAAAAAGGTGTTGTTGTAGCAAAAAAAAGTACAGCGGCCTGGCTTATGTATGTTAGTTAATATTATTGATCCATATACTCTATAAGTGTTTATATGTCTATTAGTTCTGTACATTCTTGGTTGATTGACTCGGTATTTGAATCTTGATACATCGCTTGTGTACATATCTAAATGGGAGTACACATTATGCTGCGTGTGACATTTGAGTTGGACATGAAGTGTTCCAAATATTCGAATTCACCTTAAACTGGATACTAGTTTCTGAATTTGAGTATCGGCATTTGTAAACCATATTCATATATGACAGTGGAATACATCTTTGTCGTCCTTTTGAAGACATATAAAAACACATAGAACGATTTATAAAGATTCATATAGGAATACAAAATGGATTCGAATTTAGTTGCCAGGGTAAACGTGGATGCTTATTGTCCCAAAATTCGAAAGTAGCTGCAAAATGTCCACTCCCACGTCGGCTGCCCGAAGCCAAGTGTTTGGGAGATGCAAATTACTGTCTACCCATTACACGGACAATCCATCGGCCCGATTTCCACTACTCTAAATAGGGGTAGGTTAGTAACTTCAATTAAACGTGACACGACCACCTCTGAGCCCATTCCGACACGGTGGGCGTCAAACATGGGAGGCAAAACACATTTGATTCAAGCTCGTCCGAAAGACCTCTGTTTCTCCCTCCATTCCCCATTCATACACGATGGGCGGCAAAACAAACTTGACTCGGCCGAAATCGATGTAGGCAAATATTTTCTATAGGGGCAGGTTTGTAACTTCACTCAGACGTGACACAACCGCCCTACCTGTCAGCCCTGTTCATACACCGTGGGTGCCAACCATGGGCGCCAACCGCCCTCTCCTCACCCGAAATTGCTCTGGGCAAATATTGGCGAGATGCGAGATTACCGTCCTATCCCCAACCAACGAGACGTCCAAATTTTAAACGGGGGCTAAGTTCGTAACTTTCCCATATTTCAGACAGGCGCGTCCCAAAAACATGGTTCCCCCTACCTCTCCCTCCATTTTCCCATTCATACACCGTCCGCGCTAGAACACCCCATCCCCACACCAGCCTCCATCCGCCACCCCATCCATCGCCTCCGTCCTCCACCACATCCATCGCCAGCGTTCGCCACCATGCCGGAGCGCCTACCAAGACCGTGTCGTCCACTGCTAGAGATGGGCGTTTCTCATCCACGGCGACGGACCAATAGCCTTGCATCGCGTCCTCTCGCTTCATCGGCGCCGTCGTCCTCTTTGTCGGGGCCGCTCACACGACCTTCTCTTCCACCGCAACGGGACTTATCCCCCGATGCAACCGTCTACCGTCGCAGATATCCTTCAACGCCACCGACAGCCATCGCACCCCCGATGCCTACACGGCGCCGCAAGAGAGGTGGTACTTCATACCTCCTCAACTTTTTGATCTCAAATAGAAAATAGATCTTAACTTGGTTACTCTTCTTTCTTTTCAGCTCTTAGAATTTAGTTCTTAGTTCGAAGAAAACAATGGATGCTAAATATCATTTCTCCGGTTTGCAGCTTCAAATCTACCATGGCACAGCCATAATACGGTTTAATTGATCATGCTTAGGGTTTAATTGATCATGTTGGTTCCGTGGTGGTTTCTTTAATAGAAATCGGAGGGAAAACCCTCTTTTGCTAAAAAAAATGCTTCCAGTTTCCCCCTTTTATGATCACTATATGATCAGAATACATGCTTCGTGTCATAATAACACTGCTCCACGCATCAAGCTAAACAAGCTTAGATGTTCAAATACGAATCTGATATTATTAAAACGGAGTTGTTTAATTGGTCAGCTAAATGTTCCTAATTAGTTTCAAAAATGCATGTTCGCCGCTCGGGTGTGTATCTCTACAGGGTGCCCACGGTGGGCCGACCCACCCTGGGATTTTGGGTCGTCCCAGGCCCCGATTCCCCTCTGTTCTGCTGCGCGCTTCCGATCTCTACTCGCCCCCAGCCGCCTGCCTCGCCGGTGACTTGCCGTCCCCGGACGGCATGACTCTAGGAGGAGACGCCGGACTAACAGGAGGCCAGGACTAACATTAGGTTTTGTTGTGTGCTTAGTGCTACCTACACTTAATGGTTCAGATGTATTTCAGTAATCTTTAGTACCTCTAAAGTTCATAGGGTTTTCAAAATTTCGGCCCTCGGAACAGAAACTAGTCATTTTGGATTGTTGGCCGTAGTGACATTGACCCATATTACTACTGCAAGCCAGGTTTGTTGACAATTTTACTTGTCTTTCTTAATCATTCGATATAATATCCAATTATTCACATCGATTAGTTGCAAACAATAAGTGCTAGACAAACTTCTACATTCAGATTTTGGACGGTCTCTTATTGCAGTTACAATTCTGCATACTTGTCCTAATAAGCTCACAAGTAAATGATTGATTCACTACATCTATGCTTGCCTTGTCATATTTGTTGTCAATATTCTTTTAGGGTGGACCACCTTGTTTCTAAATACTAGAACCGTAGACCTGAGTGAATAGTATTTCTCTATGTGATCTCTTGCATCATGAGTGGGTAACGAACACTGCATTGTATAGAAAGAAAGTGGCATTTCCAGCTTTTACATAGGTTTCGATCTTTTACATGGAATACAATCTGCCTACTTGCTTTGTGTCGCACTACCAACACTCCACCCTTGAAGCTAAACATTACGCCACTCATAATTGCTTAGTTTATTTGTTCAAATACGAATTTCATATGATTCTAATGTTCCTACTTCAGTTTTGAAATGTGTGCCTGCCTGTTATAGAGACGTAAGGGGTTTGTATTTCTGTGTGTGGTCTGGTCAGCACGGTTGGGGAGGTGAACTTTTCATATGCAGGGGTTTATAGGGAGACACTCTCCGAGTTGAATCCGCAATGCATTCCATAGATAATCTGACTACTTTTTATGTTTTCATGAATCTCAGATTCTGAACCGCATCATAATGATTATGAGCTTGCGCACATGAAAAGAATAAAGCAGAACAATGCCATGGCTGTAAAACTTGACATTAAGGGACTGAAATCAATTCTGGATGCAATGCAATGCAAATGCTCTCCACCTACAGATTCATGCTCAGAATATGATCCTAACAGTGATTCTGAGCTAGAGGGAGACCTAAGTCAATGTAGCTCCCTAGTGGAGGAGTCAGAGGAAGATGCCCTATGTTATTCACCCATCAAGGTACTTGCTCTAACTTTCCAAGGTTACATTGCTCGCACATATCTTGCAACTGATGCTTTGCATTGCTTCTACTTTGTTGAACTGCCATTAGCTTAGTTTACACATCGTGTATGTGAATACGCCCTACCTATCCATTTTCAGTACATATTCCATCTGTCACCATACCATATTTATCCATTCAAATGTTGTTCTTGTGTATCAGACGTTCAAAAGGAAGAGGGCGATTGCTGATCGTGGAGGAGCACAAGCAAAGTATTTGGAAAAGGTAGTGGCACCTGATAAATCAAATAGCCCATTAGGTGTAGTTGCAATATCACCGGACCCACAAAATACCCCAACTCTAGCAGACTCTAGCCCTACTACACTGGTCATTTATGATGCCCCAACTCAGCAGACCCCAACTACAGCAAACAGTATGATTATGCCAGTTGACATAGCAGCAGCTGTATGACGCAAAACCCCCCATTCCAGCAAAGAGTACACCAAATCCAGTTGCCAAATCCCTTTTCGAACCAAAGAGAGCCCCAATTGCAGCAAATAGGACCCTTGTTCCATTTCTTCCCAGTTTAGAAGACGAAGCTTATGTTGTTGTCAGGAACTTTGTGCGCATCTTTTCTTCATGGAAAGATTATACCGCAGACACAGAACAATTTCCAGTCTTCCTCCGCAACTTACGCGTAAGTAATGTACTAATGTTATTCATGGTCATTACTACATATGTTTCTGATGACAGAAGACACAAGATTTCATTCTTTTAAATAGGCGAGGAGCAAACTGGATTGTGATGACGAGCAAGAGTTGGTTGCGCTTTTCAAGCACTTGTTGATGAAGTATCGTTCTTACCTGAGGCAAGCGCACTTCGATGGCAAGCCTCTGAACGAAATTTCTGTAAAGTCTCTGGTGCTACATTTATCCGACGGTGACTGGAATAATCTTGTTACACATTGGTCTCGGCTGCACCGTAAGGTACTGTCTATGACATCACATCACAATTTGAACTACATTTATGCATTTGCCTTAATGTCTCACTTGTACGAAAACTGTTAGCAGAAGAACATTCGTTCTCAAGGGACCACAGAATCTCGCAACTATACTGCACACTCCATTGCTCTCGTGAGTACCTCTTGCCCTATATGACCATACTTACTTTAATAGCTGTTTGATTATGTAGCATCACTGCACATGTTAGCCTCGTAATCGCCCATTTGGTGGATATTATAAGATCCGTATGGACTCTTACACAAATTTAGAATCAACCCAATGCTTTTGAAGAGGTTTAGCTCTGCAGTCCTCTTGTAAGGACTGAACGTGGTCTATCACTGTACTTACATTAACAACTACTCCCTCCGTCCCATAATATAAGAATGTTTTGTTCAGTACACTAGTGTTCAAAACACTCTTGTATTATGAGAAGAGGGATTGGTTCATCTTGTAGCATTCTGCATCTTATCTCCCTCGCCCACCATTTACTAAAAAAGATCAGATCTATATTTAATCTTACCAACAAGTAGAATACACAGACAATGCCAGTGCAGAAGTGTAGCCCATTGCTCTTGTCAGTACATTTTGTCCTGTAACGCTTGTACTTCCAGGGATTGGTAGTTGATTATGTAGCATCAATCTGCATCTTATCTTCATTACCCTCTATCCCTTCCAGTATTATCATATCTATAATTACTCTCTACAAAATGTAGAGTACAGGCAATGCTTATGAAGAAGATTCTGTGCTGAAATTCTTGAGTTATCCTTCCCTTGACATGGAGAAGGGCATTATAAAGCCGGTGTTAACTGTTAATGCAAGTCAGTCCTTCTAAAGCCTTTATCCTCAACTGTTGTTTACTTTGCTCATACTCCCTATCGTTTACTGCTATTTAATTTGTTGTTTCTACCAAAATGCATGTTCGTAAGAACCGTAAGTTCTAAGTTTTACTTGTAAAACTAAATTTATTATTCATACCATGCACATTACTTAATACTCCCTATATGTATGCTTGGTTTTGTGGATCTATAATCCAGTGTGTGGTGAAGCAGCCCATGTTTGCACCTTGTCATCTCCTGTTTTATCTTATTGATGCGGCTGATGATATGAACAACATGCCATGCACATTATCCAAAATAGATACAATGATTTTCTTTGCCCTTCATCTATGCTTGTTATGTTGACATGGTAATCCAGTAGTGTGGTGAAGCTCCCCGCATTATGAACAATGCCAAATTATGCTATTGATATTTTGAACTTACTCTTTATTTTCTAATTTGAAATTGGATAGAATTGACAGAACAGTTATCATCTTTGTTTATACACGTGCAAAACCTGTCATCTCTGTGCTTTGTTTCAGGGTGATATGCCTGATGGCATGCACAAGTCTGCTGAAGGCTGTGAGACAAACCCAAAATATATTGCAGCAAAGAAGGCAAAACATCTTGAAGATAGCGAGACAACCCCAAAGTCTTGTCTCGATGTAGTGTTCGAGTTACTTGAGACTAACAGTCAGACAAGCTCATAGAATTCGTTATCTGAATCAGTTCGACTTGTTCAGCCCAAGTTCTAGCAGAAAGGCATTCTGCAACTCAACTTCGACTTGAAGTCCTATCTCTAAGAAAGATTGCAGAGAACACCAATGAGAACCTCATCGCTAAACAACTACACCTGGAAGCTATGACCGACATGCTAGGTTGGTCTCATAGCCTTGCTCAGCAGCTTGCACAGCAGTTCCCCCGCAAGGCTAACCTTTCTTGAACTGTCTTGGAAGTGGTCTCGGTTCAGTGTTATTTTGTTACGCTGCAATGGTGCCCAGTTTTGTAATCTGCTTCTTCGTTGCGCTTTATGATCACTGGTGGCGAACTTCAATGCCCAGTGGATGTAATATACCTTAAATCCTTTATTGTATAGTGTAGGTTTATTCTTAGTTACTACGCTGTAATTTCTTTATTGTGTAGAGTAGGTTTGTCCTTAATTCCTACTAGTTACTGCCATCATTCGCTATCTGAAAAAAAAATCAGATGTAGTCGACCGGGCCGAAACATCCGATAACGGGCCACAATTGGCCGGCCTACGTCTTTCCGGGGCCCGAATGACTGGGGCCTTCACACATTACGCCAGGCCCAAACTTACACAGGCCTATATTTTAGTTGGGCCTTTTATCGACCCAGCGTTTAGTTCGGCCCAGGTAGCGTTGGGCCATTAACAGGCTAAATATTGTACTGGCCTGTTACGGCCGAGATGAAACCACGGGCCTTTAGCAGGCCAAAATGCATGTTGGGCCTCAGTTTTCACTAGTCGTCCATGGGCCTTCAGCAGGCCAAAATGTAGACCTGGCCGTTATGGGCCCAGTTAGCTCACGGGCCATTACCAGGCCGAAACATATCTCGGGCCTTAGTTGGCCCACTGATATCATGGGCCTTTAAGAGGCCGAAAGCTTAGTACAGGCATCAACGGGCCGATTTACGCGACATGCCTTTAACAGGCCCAAAGTCACGTTGGGCTTAACTGTTGCCACCTTTAGCACGGGCCGTTAGTGGGCCCGATGTCCCGTCGGACCATATATGGCCCATGGGCAGCACGGGCCATTCCCAGGCCGAAAGTCACACTAGGCCGAAATGGGCCCATGTCTACATCAGGCCTCTAACAGGCCGAAAGTCACTGGGCTGTAGTTGGGCCCAAATTTGGCGAACAATTAACGGGCCAGATCTGGCTTTGGGCCGCAAATGGGCCCTAATATTGGGCGAACAATTAACGGGCCAGATCTAGCTTCGGGCCGTAAATGGGCCCAAATATTGGGCGAACAATTAACGAGCCAGATCTGGTTTCGGGCTGTAAATGGGCCTTTATTAAGCAGGCCTTTATTGGGATGGCCCACTAGTACCTGATTAAGTTCTACGGGCCTTTGATTGGGCCGGCCTTTTTAACCTATATGGGCCTCTATTGGGCCCAGCCACGTGTCAACGTACCATAGGCATGTCTGCTCCAATGGACGGGCGACATCTGGCCCACTAACGAGCTGACAGGTGTTCCCTTCGGCCAATCAGAATTTTACACGTGGAAATTTCCCATTGGTCGGGGCTCTTAACGGGTTATCGGATCCAAAATCCGACCCGATAGCTTAACGGTGTTCCGTTACGGTGGATGCCACATGTCGGTCACCCTTGACGAAAGCACTTCTGTGACGCACGATTTATCGTCATGGAAGTGGACACTTCCGTGATGATAATTTTGGTAATGTCATGGAACACTTCTACGACAGCACAGGTATGACTATCTTGATTCTGTCATAAATTTGTAATGGATGTACATGCATGACAAAAAACACGACCTACTATGACAAACACGTATCATCACAGAAGTGTATTTTTTTTGTAGTGTGTTTACACAGAGGTTCAAAGGAAACAATTACTGGTCAATAACGGTGGATGACACAGAAGCCCACGAAAAGAAGCATCTAACTTATCAAAATGGTAAAGAAAGAAATACAGTACCATTTCTCAAATAGTGGCATTAATTCATATTAACAGAGAGATTATATTAACAATAAAATTTGTTAAACATGTAATTTGCTTTTAACTGTGGCATTGCTTCAATTTTCCAGCAGCATTATTAGATTAACAACAACTAAAGAGTTGTATCGGACAGTTGACACACAAGCACCATGTGCATCTACCGATGTATAAAGGGGTGATGCGCAGTCTGTTGCAACAAACAACCAAGGAACATATTTGTGTTGGTCCCATTGTTGTTATCTTTAGACACCTTTCCCTATATGAGGGCAGCAAATCTAGGCCTGCTCAAACTATACAACCTTGTCCCCCACCCACAGAAAGATTAGTTCCTTACAGAATTGTGTCCTGCGTTTGTCATTGTTTTGCCTTTTCGACCAACATAGGTGTTGGATACCCGGTCTGTACTACTTTCCCCCTTCCTTTCCTCTTTGAACCATGTACTAGATTCATGCTATACAACTTTCCCCACTACTTTCATGTTTGATCCAATACCTAGATTTGAGTGCAGAAGCGAAAAAATTCTACATGCAGCTAGAGAAATGCATGTGGATTAAGAAAATTATACATTAATTTTCTTGGGGTGTGGCTCGGTGGGCGGCCAAAGGCCGATCTTCCCACACTATGTACGACGGCGAGGAAGAAGGGGTTGGAGGCCCTTCGGCGCTGCCGCTGGGTGAAAGAGAACAGCAACGCTGGTAGTGGATTCCCTCCCTCGCCGACGGTGACAGGGTTAAGCCTCCTTGCCTTCCCGGACGGACGGGTTCCTGCCAGCTCTTTGACCAGCAGTGAGGGGAGGGAAAGAGAGGGGAGGCCAACACAGTCTTGTTTAGATCTGGATAGGGTGAGAGAGTGCGTAGAGAGAAACTACAAGTGCTCAGGCTCCAGCGTGTATATATATAGTGGAGAAAGTATGTGAAGAGAGCAAACCCTAGAAAACAAGCATTGAGGCTGCAACGTATATAGTTGGAGTGGTTTTCTTTTTCTTTCCACAAAAATTGTTTTAAATTGTGCAGGAAACAGAACTCTTCATTTAACATACTACTAGTGAATAAAATACTACTAGTAGGGTAAAGCTAATACATCAAGAAAATTTAACGCTCCAAGGAGTCAAGTCGAAATTAACGCTCCACGCCTCCCGATCGCACATACTATCGTTCATGTGTGGTTTACGACCCTCCGAAGCAAACACACGGTCAAAATATCAAAAAGGTGGGCTGCACCATCCTCCAAATTTAAATATTTTGGGCACTTGTATTCAGCCTAAGTCAGTGTGCCACCATATGTACTAAGGGTTAGAGCGGGTGCTAAGAAACTAGGGTGTATTGAGAGTAATTTCCATGTCGTTTATTCGTAGGGTCACTTGCAAACTGTCAAACTCTATTCTCCTCTTACTTAATGGATGAGGCAAATATTTTGCCTCTGTTTTGAAAAAACCGAGAAATTCAATTTCTATTATTTTGTATCTACACTTTGCTCTCTTCCAATAATTTTTGGCACTTGTACTCGGCCTAAGTAAGTGTGCCACCATATCTCGTACTACTCCCTCCGTCTAGGTGTATAAGTTACATTAGAAAGTGCCGCGGTACCAAGGTGTAAGCAGATTGGAGGAGAAGGAGAAACTTGACCGGTCCTTCCTCCAATCAAAGCCCTAATTTGTCTCTCTAAACACAACAATTAAGAGATGTCATTTTAGCTACCATGCAGGGCCACATATTAACTCGCATGCAAGCCAGCTTGTTTCCTTGACTCATCAATGCGTAGTTGCGCTCCACACATTGGGTTTCCTGGGGAGATAACAAGGCAAAGTAAGTAATGCTCGCTAGCAACAAGGCTACGAGGGGATTGAGATGCGAAGTTAATGGACGGCGCCTAAACATTTTGGGAATATCTAATTAGTAAGATGGCTTAACACCTAGAAAGAGGGAGTAATACCTCAGTCTAAGATTTTACGCCATGTCATATATTTTTTTGTCAAAGTTTGACAAATTTTTTAACTACTAACTACTTTCCGGTTAATAGGGCATACATTTGAAATCTCATCAACCAATCCAGATGATAATGGATAAATGTAGTACTCCATCTAGTAGTTTACAAAATTACTCAAACTTTAATCTGCATCAATTACAATATATTCATGGACAAACACTAAATGAGTAGGAATGGTTATTGCACTGGTTGGTTTCTTTTAATCCTTGCATGCATCAATTTAATGCACCTTGGAATGAGAACATGTGGTGGAAAGAAGTGAAAATAAGACTGTTACAAAGAAAATGAGATGACCCCAATAAATGAACAAAAATTCAGAACCAACATAACTAATACGGCCATCGGCCGTGTGCACACATTTATTTTTCCAGCACATTTCTTTATTTCATCAACGACATTTTGATACAGGGAAGTACATTCACCAATTCTTTGCTAGGAGAGCAAGTCCAAAGAAAGCAACAACCACAATTAGACATTTTAAAAGATATCCAATTTCCATAACTGCTCCCACTAATTGTATTAATATATTCTCTATGTCTTCATTGTTGATCCGTGGCTTCTCGAGCTTGCACATTTCTTTCTTATTTGATTCTAAAGAACTAGACATTGCTTCACATCTAATATCATCTCCACTCTCATTTCTAGCCTCTACTCTACCAAGGAGTGCACAAGCATCTACCAAATTTCGTGCTATCAATAGATCGATGTATTCTTCTTCCCAAAACCAAAACTTGCATCCATCCTACACACAAGTTTGAGTATAAGTTGTCGAACATGCACCGAACAAGGGAGCACAGCTGAATCAAAAGAAGTACTATGCACCTTATCTTTTTCACACTTGATGAACACCCATCCGAGATGTTGTGGCGTGATCGAAACGCGGTGTAGAACCTGCCACATGTAGCCATCGCACTTTATGAGTGACAATGGTGAACCGACTAGCCGCTGGGCCAGGGCCGAGCCCGGACGATGGCCAGCCATGTCTTTGCTGGTGATCTGTCGATGGGATAGATCCAAGCGGCTAGAGGCAGATTCCGTACCTGCATGCGATGTGGAGGAATTGCCATTGTCGTGTGACTCGGTACCCGGACACTTCATGGCAAGGAGCAGTCGCAGGCGGACGGAATTCTCCAAATCCGGCAGCCGCATGCGTCAAATCTCACGGCCGCAGATATACCGGTTGACCGCCAGTGCCGGGATGAGAAGCACGGATCTGGCCATCGTGTTGTGGTCGACTGGGCTATAGTGCGAGGCTCCAACGGACATCGTGTACCTCTTCCCTTCTTGTACGTACTCCATTTATCTCACTTTATGTGGCTTCCCACTCGCACGATATTCCTATTCTATGAACTTGTGTGTGCGTGTGTGTGTGTTTTAACAGTGTGTTTTTGTGTTAGAGAGAGCGACACATCGACCTACTCCTATAGAGAGACGGTGTGTAGTACTACGATATAGCCGCGAGAGTCGGTGCATCCTCTTGTTTCCGGGTGTCCGATCGGGACAGCTGCCCCTCCTGACCAGCCTGTCCCACCCAAAGCCCCTCCATCGCTCACGCGCGCTTCCCGCCCGAAACGGTCAGTGCTGCTCCAGAGAATCAGTGCCACATTCATGCCCAGGCAGAGCGGATGCTACCTCTCACTAGCCCCTTCATTGAAGGGAGAAGCGGATTCAAGAGTGATGGTGCTTCGTCCGTCCAACTTATTGTTGGGTCTATGTAATTTGATGGCTCATTGGTCATTATTACTGAGGTGGTACAACCGTGCTGAGTCTCAGTTGTACTGTACACTTTACTTTGGTGCATGACACGTGCACCGGATGCTAGATGTCCCATGTTTCGGTGAAAGGAGGTAGAGTGTCTCCACTCTTCACAATTTTCTCCATTCTTACAGCGGAGGAGTGCAAAAGAAGTGAAAACACGCAAGCTCAGTGATTACACGGCCCACCTCACACCATCACCATATTTTCTGGACACCGTGCGAGACCTAACTCTTTAGTACATAGTATGTACTATAACTTCTCAGTGAGATAAATTTGTACAATGCTATGAAGCTTCCAGCTTCTGTTTCATGTATCTTGCGTCCAAGGTTGCCATGTTGCAACATTGCATCAAATATAAAGGAGACTAATATGCATGCTATTGCAGCTCAATGATTCACAGATCATAGCCAATATGTACTCCCTCCGTTCCAAAATAAGTGTCTCAACTTTATGCCAACTTTAGTACAAAGTTGTACTACTACTAAACTTGACACTTATTTTGGAACAGAGACAAGTAAAGAAAAAAAGGATCCATGCAGTCCCTAGGCCTTGAACCCTGAACCCTAACCAGGCTTTAATTTGCTGGCGACATTGAACCGTCCAAAGAAATGAGGTTTGCAACCCTTTGGCCATCGGATCATTCTATGCAGTTTCACTAAAATCGAGCTGAGCATCCTTGTGGCAAAGAAATTGAAGAAGCGTGATTAGAATAAGACTAGTGGGACTAGTTGATGAGACATAAACTCATCACAAATGCAGTAGAAGCCAGTAGAGGTACGTGCGGAGCAAAGAAGTAGAGAAATATCCACATGGAGCGAGGCAGCTCGGGCAGTGGTGCAAGCCGGGTGCAAAGGAAGTTGTACCTGAGGGATGTCGGGATTTAGCTAGCTTAGAGGAGGGGGCGGGAGGCAGCAACTGCCCACGTCGCGGCAGTGAGCAAGGGACATAGGCAACCGCACCAGCTTTGTGAGAGAGAATGATGGGGACCCCTGATCGGGACACGTCGACAGTCGGTTTTCGCCGTCGGCAACAACGACCGCATCTACACAAAGCATCCGCCCCTTCCCCCGACGGACGTGATCCGCCTGGATGTTAGAGATGTGGCCACAATCGTTTTGTGCAAGAGAGTGTGAAGAGAGCAACCCTAACAAGCGTCGAGAGTAACTACTACTACTACTAGAGTGCGAGAGAGTGTGAAGAGAGCAGTTGCCGATGCAGCGTGGGGAAGTGGAGTCGCCCATGTCCCATCAATCGCCACGCGTCATCAAGGCCACAGGCGGTGGGCTCGCGGTGCTCCACACTTGCCCTTTGGCTTTGCCTGGAAGCCAAATCCAAGCGCTCCTTGGGCCCGGGGGCTACTATCGGCGTCCTGGATATGGGGGTATCCAGCCCTGCCTGCGGCCCACCGCGTGGCTCCATTGACGGCCTGGTATGGCCCAACTTCAGCATCAACAACACAAGACCCTCGCGAGGGACCAAGCCTCGTGAGGTGGGCGACGCCAAGACCCCCAAGGGGATCGGCCTCCTTAGGCTGGCTCCCGAGGGGTGGAGAGTTCTATGCAATGTTCACCTCACGAGGCTCAGCTGACGTGAGCCATGCCAACCAAGGCCAAGCGGGCGCCAGGCGGGCGCAGAGTGCAGGTTTCCTCTTCAGTGCAAAGGAGGCAAGCCACAGGCGCGGAGTCCCGAGGAATCAGACAAAGGTTTCCATTCTGGTGCAACGAGACCAAGACCTCCAGGACAGCAGGACGGAGGTCATCGACGAGCCCACCGCAGCGTCATGACCAGAGGCTTTTCGCAGGGAAAGACTACTTTTGTTAGGATAAGTTGTACTACTTGTCCCCTTTCAAATCCGGCCGTTGTGGGATCCCTTCCCGCCAACATTTGGGAAGAGGACCAAGGCCACTATAAATAGGACTAGCCACCACCATAGAGGGAGAGACGGGTCAAACTAGCCGACACCACACCTGCTCCCTTGAGCTCAAGAACACCTCACCTCCTGAGGCCAGTTCATCCATTGTACTAGTTCATCCTCAGCCCCCCGAGGCAATCCACCAAAATGCTGGAGTAGGGTATTACACCACAAGGTGGCCCGAACTAGGATAAATTGCTGTGTCTCTTTGTCTATTTGAGCTTGTCGCGCTAGGCTTAGGACGATCGCGAGTAGGCAGGCTGGGTAGGTTGAGATCTATGCACGCACCCCAGAGTTCGAACCTCTCAAGTATTTGCGAATCCCTTAATTCGACAATGTATGACTATCTTGATTCTTTCATAAAATCGTCACGGATGTACATGCATGATAGAAAACGTGACCTACTATGACAAACACGTATCATCACGGAAGTGTAATTTTTTGTAGTGAATCGTGGCGGCTATGCGTCAACTTTAAAGACGCCAATAAAGCATGCACGAAGGATTCCTTCCCTCTTCCTTGCATAGACTAAATTACCGATGCCACTGATGGACACGACTCACTGTGCTTCCTCGATGCCTACTCCAGATACCATCAAATCAAGATGAAGGACTCTGACCAGGCAAGAACTGCCTTCATCACCCCCTACGGGCCCTTCTGCTTCAACACAATGCCATTCGGATTGAGAAATGGAGGCACCACATACCAACGCTTGATTCAAACATGCCTAGAAAACCAAATCAGCAAAACAGTTGAAGCATACATCGACAATGTGGTCATCAAAACCAAACACGTCAGCCAGCTGGTAGACGACCTCCGCCAGACCTTCGAGAATTTGCGAGCCTACAATATACGACTCTACCAGGATAAAGGCGTCTTCAGAGTTCCTGTCAGAAAAGCTCAGAGTCATTGTCCCTCATAGAGGGATAGAGGCCAATCCGGCTAAAATCTGAGCCTTATCCCAGCTGGCAATACCCACAGAGCTTAAACACGTCCAGAAGCTGGCAGGTTGCGTTGCAGCTTTGAGCCGCTTCATCTCCCATCTCATAGAAAGAGCCCTGTCGCTCTATAGATTGCTCAAAAAGACCAAAAAAAATTGAATGGACATATGAGAAACCTGCCGCACTAGAGGAGATAAAAACACTACCAGCAAACAATCCTATATAGCACCCGACATCGGCGAACCTATGCTACTATACATCTCGGCCATGAATCAGGTTGTGACTGCGGTGCTTGTGGTGGAGCGAGAGGCAGGAGGAGACAAGTTCTGGGTGTAGGAACTTGTCTACTATGTATCGGAAGTACTCACTCCGTGCAAATCCTGATATGCACACTATCAAAAAATAGCCTGCACAGTCTTTATGGCGTCCTGAAAACTCTGACACTACCTTCAAGAGTGTTCGATCACGGTCTCATTTGAAGTACCCCTGAACGACATTATCAATAATAGGGACGCCATAGGCCATATCACCAAATGGGAAATCGAGTTCCTTCCCTTTGAAATCGTGTACAAGCCACGCCAAGCTATTAAATCTTAGGTACTCACCGATTTTCTGGCTGAATGGACGGTGTCCAAACTCCTCCGGGCATATAGTACGTACACACACTGGACAATGTACTTTGATGGCTCCAAAATGTTAGCCGGACTGGGGCTAGGGTAATCCTCATGCCCCCACACGGGCGACACTATCCGGTACGTACTACAGATTATGTACACAGACTCCAACAACGCAGCCGAATACGAAGCCCTTTTGCATGGTCTTCGGGTGGCGACATCAATGGGTGTATAGTGGTTCGAGGTATGGGGAGACTCCAACCTTGCTATCTCTCAGGTCAATGGCGAGTTCAACGCCAAGACCCAAAAATGGCAGCATACCGAAATGCCATCTTAAAAATATCAGCTCGGTTCGAAGGGTTAGAATTCCACCTTGCCTCTAGAGACAGCAACCAAGCTGCAGACGTCCTCACCTGCCACTACAAGAAATATGTCAACTAGTGACCTTCTGTCAGTAACCCTGGAAGAATTGGTCATAGATCTATGACCATTTCAGACCAATTGGCGAAAAGCTGTTCGGGGGGCTCCAAACCCTAAACTATAACAACCATTTTGGTCAAAAAGGTCGTAATTTCCTTACACGAAATGGTCATAAAGCAGATAGCACTAGTCCGCTACCTTATTGCTAGCGGATCATGACCAATATAGATGGTCATAACCTTGTAAATTATGGTGGGTTGCTATGACTAGGCGCCACCTCATCAGTTTTGCCTATGTGTCATGTCCATGTGGCAGTTTTTACCCTAGGTTGTGAAGCAACCTATATTTCTGTCATTCCCAAAATTCCCAAAAAAATCTCACAAATTCTTTGGGTCATATCTTCGTCAAATATGTTTAAACCCTTCCTTGCCTAGTTCAAAAATAATTCAAAAATATTCATTTTCCTATTTTGTTCAGAAAAACACTTTGTGAAGGAAGTACCACTTTGGCATGTCCAAATGGTATCCATTTTCTATAGTGCTTTCCTATGCCCAAATAACCATCCTCCACCAAATGTCAGCTCAATCCAATCATTATTTTGAGCCTAGCTTCAACATTAGTATTTATGTCCAGTGTTGTACTTTGCAAAGCAAGTACCACCAAGGCTTCTCCTTTTGAGCTGAATTTTTTTGAAGACGATCTTCTTAGTAACTGATCATCCTCAGCCAATACTCACGCCCATTAGCCATGTGCATTTCCCATACCGCTAATCAAACACTTGGCTGCTTATTCATGTTTGAGCTTCGATCGGTCTCCTTGTGAGAATCTTATGTTGTGATTTTCTTCCTAGCACCTACCTGGGGAGTGCCCAACCCACTAGACATGCCTAGGCCACCCAGAACACATGGCAACGCCACGGTCACGCGGTGACCACGCGACGGGCATGCGAGTTTACGCGCTCTAGAGTTGAGGCCATCGACCACCGTCCAAACATCGACGTATCACCACCAAACCATGTATTTATGATTAAATATGTACTTATGTAACTAGAAATGATTTTTGGAAAAAAAATAAATAGCAAACTATGAGGCAACTGAAGTTCAAATTTGACTCGCTTCCTACTTAATCGGCGGGAATTTGTCTTTTTCACCAGAGGTGGATCAAAACTTTTGACACCCAACCATTTTGTCAATTGTGCATTAAATATGGCCTTGTACTTTAGAAAATTAATTTGGTCCAATTTTGCAACAAATATATGGTAGGCCCTTCACAAAAAAAACTCATTTCAGGCACTCGGAAAATGGAAAATGAATTTTCTGTGCAAAGAACATGAAAACACCCTTAGGCAACATTGTTTGGAATTCCAAGATGCACCCTTGTGCACAATATGAGATCATTTGAACAAACTATGCCATGAATGTGGCCATAAGATTGATCATTTTGCTTGAAAGCCATGAATCTTCACGCATGATAGCTCATTTTTTAGAACACTTTTTTAAAATAATTTCTGTATTACAAGTTTATTATTTTTCTCGGAAAGTTGGTCACATATAATGACACAATGCGAAGGTTTTCCAATTTTTTGATTTTTTTTGAATTTTTTATGCCCGTTTCAAAATGCGGTCAAAATGACGGGCTTGACCGTTCCTAGCTAGTGGTTGAATCTTGGAAAACTTTTGATGTTTCTCTGATTAAATAGATACTTATGTACCTAGAAATGATTTTTGGAAAAAATAAAGAGCAAACTAGGAGGTAGCTGCAGTTCAAATTTGACCCGCTTCCTACTAAATCGGCGGGAATTTGTCTTTTCGCGAGAGGTGGATGAAAACTTTTTACACCCAACCATTTGGTCAATTGTGCATTAAATTTGTCCTAGTATTTTAGAAAATTGATTCGGTACAATTTTGCAACAAATATATGGTAGGTCCTTCACAAAAAAACCTCATTTCAAGCACTCGAAAAATGGAAAATGATTTTTCTGTGCAAAGAAAATGAAAACTCCCTTAGGCAACATTGTTTGGAATTCCAGTATGCACCCTTGTGCACAATATGAGATCATTTGAACAAACTATGCCATGAATGTGGCCATAGGATTGATCAGTTGGCTTGAAAGCCATGAATCTTCACGCATGATAGCTCATTTATGAGAACACTTTTTAAAAATAACTGCCTTGTTACCAGTTTATAATTTTTGATGGTAACCTGGCCACATATGATGAAACAATGTGAAGGTTTTCCAATTTTTTGATTTTTTTGAATTTTTTATGCCCGTTTCAAAATGCGGTCAAAACGGCGGGAATGACCGTTCCAAGCTAGTGGTTGAATCTTGGAATTTTTTGGTGTTTCTCTGATTAAATAGATACTTATGTACCTAGAAATGATTTTTGGAAAAAATAAATAGCAAACTACGAGGTAGCTACAGTTCAAATTTGACCCGCTTCCTACTGAATCGGCGAGAATTTGTCTTTTTCACGAAAGGTGGATCAAAACTTTTTACACCCAACCATTTGGTCAATTGTGCATTAAATATGTCCTAGTATTTTAGAAATTTTATTTGGTCCAATTTTGCCACAAATATATGGTAGGTCCTTCACAAAAAAAAACTCATTTCTGGCACTCGAAAAATGGAAAATGAATTTTCTACGCAAACAAAATGAAAACTCCCTTAGACAACATTGTTTGGAATTGCAATATGCACCCTTGTGAACAATATGAGATCATTTGAACAAACTATGCCATGAATGCGGCCATAAGATTTATCATTTGGCTTGAAAGCCATGAATCTTCACGCATGATAGCTCATTTTTTAGAACACTTTTTTCAAATAATTTCTGTATTACAATTTTATTATTTTTCCTGGAAACTTGGTCCCATATAATGACACAATGCGAAGGTTTTCCTTTTTTTGATTTTTTTTTAATTTTTTATGCCCGTTTCAAAATGCGGTCAAAACGACGGGCTTGACCGTTCCTAGCTAGTGGTTGAATCTGGGAAAACTTTTGATGTTTCTCTGATTAAATAGATACTTATGTACATAGAAATGATTTTTGGAAAAAATAAAGAGCAAACTACGAGGTAGCTGCAGTTCGAATTTACCCGCTTCCTACTGAATCGGCGGGAATTTGTCTTTTTCACGAGAGGTGGATCAAAACTTTTTACACCCAACCATTTGGTCAATTGTGCATTAAATATGTCCTAGTATTTTAGAAAATTGATTTGGTACAATTTTGCAACAAATATATGGTAGGTCCTTCACAAAATAACCTCATTTCTGGCACTCGAAAAATGGAAAATGATTTTTCTGTGCAAAGAAAATGAAAACTCCCTTAGGCAACATTGTTTGGAATTCCAATATGCACCCTTGTGCACAATATGAGATCATTTGAACAAACTATGCCATGAATGTGGCCATAAGATTGATCAGTTGGCTTGAAAGCCATGAATCTTCACGCATGATAGCTCATTTATGAGAACACTTTTTAAAAATAACTGCCCTGTTACCAGTTTATAATTTTTGATGGTAACCTGGCCACATATGATGAAACAATGTGAAGGTTTTCCAATTTTTTGATTTTTTTGAATTTTTTATGCCCGTTTCAAAATGCGGTCAAAACGGCGGGAATGACCGTTCCAAGCTAGTGGTTGAATCTTGGAATTTTTTGGTGTTTCTCTGATTAAATAGATACTTATGTACCTAGAAATGATTTTTGGAAAAAATAAATAGCAAACTACGAGGTAGCTACAGTTCAAATTTGACGCGCTTCCTACTGAATCGGCGAGAATTTGTCTTTTTCACGAAAGGTGGATCAAAACTTTTTACACCCAACCATTTGGTCAATTGTGCATTAAATATTTCCTAGTATTTTAGAAATTTTATTTGGTCCAATTTTGCAACAAATATATGGTAGGTCCTTCACAAAAAAAACTCATTTCGGGCACTCGAAAAATGGAAAATGAATTTTCTACGCAAACAAAATGAAAACTTCCTTAGACAACATTGTTTGGAATTGCAATATGCACCCTTGTGCACAATATGAGATCATTTGAACAAACTATGCCATGAATGTGGCCATAAGATTGATCATTTGGCTTGAAAGCCATGAATCTTCACGCATGATAGCTCATTTTTTAGAACACTTTTTTCAAATAATTTCTGTATTACAATTTTATTATTTTTCCTGGAAACTTGGTCCCATATAATGACACAATGCGAAGGTTTTCCTTTTTTTGATTTTTTTTTAATTTTTTATGCCCGTTTCAAAATGCGGTCAAAACGACAGGCTTGACCGTTCCTAGCTAGTGGTTTAATCTGGGAAAACTTTTGATGTTTCTCTGATTAAATAGATACTTATGTACATAGAAATGATTTTTGGAAAAAATAAAGAGCAAACTACGAGGTAGCTGCAGTTCAAACTTACCCGCTTCCTACTGAATCGGCGGGAATTTGTCTTTTTCACGAGAGGTGGATCAAAACTTTTTACACCCAACCATTTGGTCAATTGTGCATTAAATATGTCCTAGTATTTTAGAAAATTGATTTTGTACAATTTTGCAACAAATATATGGTAGGTCCTTCACAAAATAACCTCATTTCTGGCACTCGAAAAATGGAAAATGATTTTTCGGTGCAAAGAAAATGAAAACTCCCTTAGGCAACATTGTTTGGAATTTTAATATGCACCCTTGTGCACAATTTGAGATCATTTGAACAAACTATGCCATGAATGTGGCCATAAGATTTATCAGTTGGCTTGAAAAGCCATGAATCTTCACGCATGATAGCTCATTTCTGAGAACACTTTTTCATAATAATTGTCGTATTACCAGTTTATAATGTTTGCTGGTAACTTAGCCACATATGATGAAACAATGTGAAGGTTTTCCAATTTTTCGTTTTTTTAATTTTTTATGCCCATTTCAAAATGCGGTCAAAACGGCGGGAATGACCATTCCTAGCTAGTTGTTGAATCTTGGAATTCTTTTGGTGTTTCTCTGATTAAATAGATACTTATGTACCTACAAATGATTTTTGGAAAAAATAAAGAGCAAACTACGAGGTAGCTACAGTCCAAATTTGACCCGCTTCCCACTGAATCAGCGGGAATTTGTCTTTTTCACGAGATGTGAATCAAAACTTTTTACACCCAACCATTTGGTCAATTGTGCATTAAATATGTCGTAGTATTTTAGAAAATTGATTTGGTCCAATTTTGCAAGAAATATATGGTAGGTCCTTCACAACAAAACTCATTTCGGGCACCCGGAAAATGCAAAATGAATTTTCTATGCAAACAAAATGAAAACTCCCTTAGGCAACATTGTTTGGAATTCCAAGATGCACCCTTGTGCACAATATGAGATCATTTGAACAAACTATGCCATGAATGTGGCCATAAGATTGATCATTTGGCTTGAAAGCCATGAATCTTCACGCATGATAGCTCATTTCTGAGAACACTTTTTAAAAATAATTGCCGTATTACAAGTTTATTATTTTTTTCTGGCAACTTGGTCACATATATTGACACAATGCGACGGTTTTCCAATTTTTTGATTTTTTTTTGAATTTTTTATGCCCGTTTCAAAATGCGGTCAAAATGGCGGGCTTGACCGTTCCTACCTAGTGGTTAATCTTGGAAAACTTTTGATGTTTCTCTGATTAAATAGATACTTATGTACCTACAAAATATTTTTGGAAAAAATAAAGAGCAAACTACGAGGGAGCTGCAGTTCAAATTTGACCCGCTTCCTGATGAATCGACAGAAATTTGTCTTTTTTCACGAGAGGTGGATCAAATATTTTAACACCAAACCATTTGGTAAATTGTGCATTAAATATGGCCTAGTATTTTGGAAAAATGATTTGGTACAATTTTGGAAAAAATATTTGTTAGGTTCTTCACAAAAAACCATTTTTATGCACTCGGAAAATGAAAAATGATTTTTTTGTGCAAAGAAAATGAAACCCCCCAAATCAACATTGTTTGTCATCCCAAGATACACACATGTGCACTATATTGATTCATTTTAATAAACTATAAGGTTGTGTTTGATTGTAAAGTACTAAAAAACCAAAGTATTAAAAACAATAGTATTCTTTAAAACCATGGTATTTGAAAAAACCGTAGCATTCTTTAAATACATAGAAAATGCAGAGGTATCAAATGGGGCCTAAGTGGTTAATATGTTGAATGGTTGCCCTGAATAAGAGGATAAAAGCTACAAGAAAAAACAACATATTTTTTACATAGCCTTAATTCTGATTGGTGGAATTAGCTAAGGCATGGATCGATGACATGGCGTACATCCGTCCATCCACCAGTCCATCCAACCATCCCGAGCCAGCCACCCCACGACCCCAGACCAACCGTGACCTAACCTATCCATTCCTTTCCCACCCCACGATCTCTCCTCTCCTCTCCTCCACATCCGCCGAACCGACCCACCCATCCCCCGCCGCCAACTACCTCCACTCCACTGGCGACCTCCGCCCTCTGCCGCTGATCCTCTCCACCTCCCCTCACCTTCTATCCCACAGCAGGGCCCCTAGATCGAGGAGGCGGGCGCCGTCAGATCCGCCATGCCCACAACTCTCTCTGCCCCACCGAAACCCTACCCATAGCCACTGTTGTGCTCCATCACCAGCGACCTTGCCGCCGCCGCCCCTCTCCCTTTGCCCTATCTCCATACACGCGACACCGAGCCGGACGGGAGGAGCCACCGCCCCGCAGCACGCGCGCGCCGGTAGGGCAAGGGGATCGGTACGTACAGGCGGTGCCCCCGCCGGATCTGAACAAGAACACCGAGTGGTTCGTGTACCTGGCATTCCTAGATCCATCCTCCCCACGCTCTCCTCACCCTATCTCCCTCGGTGTTGGGGCATCCAGATCGAGCAGGTCAGGTGCCAGCGCTCCACGATCTCCATGCGATGCGCCGGCGAGGCGACGGAGGTGCTCATGGTGGACGCCTCCGCTGTCTTCCACCGACACGCAGCCACGCCCTCCGACGCCGCTCTTCCATGCGATGACAGACCTGGGTGCCGCTCGGCTGGGACAGAACGCCGCGCTCGACGATGCCATGGACATGGACGTCTTCAAGGTACCCTCTTCCTCTCCTTCTCTACCCCTCACCTCAAATACTTGCCACTGAGGTCGTGACGATGCCATGGCTCACTTGGGCCCTCTGATGCTTGCTCATTACGGTTTCTCGATGAACACGATTGCTTACTCCTAAAATCCCTAATTCCCAGGGTTTATTCTTGTTGTTCTACATACTGTCATGTACCACAATCATACTCTAGGCTTGCTTAGAATTACAATTCCACACTTAGAATCTTGATACCACCGAGTCACAGGGACATCTCAACTTCTGAATGAAAAAAACATTATTGTTTGCTGCATTGCATATACCATTACAGTTCTTGATTGAGTTTTTGACTTGCGTATATCTGTCATCAGGGGAAGCTGATACCCACACAGCCAGCTCGTGCTCACTGTGTTTGACCGCCAGCTCATGCTCTACCACGACAAGTACTGATGCCCACACAGGTATGACCTGCGTGCCCCCCATGACCTTGCATCGGTGCTATGTGCGTGAGCGCGCATGCTTGCTGCAATGTCGGGTGCGGTGGTGTGCTGCAAACTTGCGATGGGGGCGGCCAGGTGGTGCGTGGCCGTGTGTGGTGATATATGGAGCTCCGGAGATTCCTATTGGATTGCCAAGACTTGGTCTTGGTTCTGCCGTTGACGTGTTGTCTTTGCTCTAATCTAGTTAAAACTGTGTGATTGGACTAGTAGCATCAGCTCTTTATCTGGAAAAAGAATACTATCAAGTCCTTAGCTAGCTAGCTAACTAGTACAAGCTACAACCCAATAGGAACAGTAGCTTTCCTGCACACATCTAGCTAGCTAATTACACTACTAGTATTCAGAAACAACTTCACTTTGAAACTCTGAATCACTTCTCCCTAACAGACACTTCACCAAAATGTATCCTGTTCCAAACTCTTATTTGTATCATTATTTAACGAATGTTATTTTATTATTTTTGTTGAACTAATCTTGTCTGAATCATCCCTCTTCTATAGGTCTTTATGAAGCTTTGGAACTGAGGGACGGTGGATCTGACTACTTGGGAAAGGGTGTTTCCAAGGTTCCATTTGAGCGAATTTTATATTAGCATGAATAATGAATTCCCGGGCTAGAGTCTTAAGTAATTCTGTTACCTAGTTAGTGTTAGTGTAGTCTACCGTCGCTCACATCTTTTGGTCTAACATATTTGAAGTGTTACTTATGCATTATACCTTGCTGCTCTGTTGCCCTGACATTTCCGCATGCTTGTTTTGCGCTGCTTGCCTAATTAAACAAGATAAATGTGTATACTTCTTTGAGATAGAAATTCCATGCATGTTTATGAGGCACAAATTCTTTGAGATAACCATAACTGTACTTCAAAAGTAAACTTTAGCATCTCAAATAACTAGCTTACTGATGTAGGAGTAGTAGAAACTCCATGGTTTCCTGATTGCTGAACATGGGAGATGTATCTTTTGCATTTCAATTACATAGCAATATTATGTAATGAAACAGGTTTATTCTTATATTCTTGGTTGTATACTTTGGAGATTTACCATACAACATCATTTCATCTAGTAGTACTACTACTTGTAGTTTATCTATAGCCATATACATTTAGTACCTATTGCAATTTTCATTTCTAAGATTAATTTGGTATCCCAGGTCCTGCAGCACTGTCTTCTTTGTTCCTGAGTATAAATTTTTCCATGTGTACTAGTAGCATATAAACCCTCCAGACTAAATCATTAGGCACACTGTACTACACACACTAGTTAATGTTCTGTCTTTTTGAGAACATTTTGTATCTGTTGTCTAGTTCTATCCGGTGATACTCGATTAGGGACCCATGTGTTTGAACAACTAGTCAAGTAACATGGGTCCCCACTGGTGGTACATCATCAAGTTTGGAAGCAGCTGGAGTGAATGTGAGAAAAGTTGAACAGCTTACACATTTTCCTGAAATGGTATAGCTTAATTTGTTTTTTTAGCTACTTCAACATTTCTTGAAATGATTTTTATTCTAAGCATTTTTTTCATACTCAGTAAGCTAGTTCCTGAATCAAATTTTTTAATGAAATGATTCTGTAGCATGCTATAGTTAATTAGTTGGCAAGTGTGATGTCCATTCACGCCTCCTTTTTTTGCAGGTCTGGCAGCACCGCCTCGTCGACGACGAAGGTGGTGACTGCGGCGGTGAGCGGCGCGAGTTGGTGGCTGCGGGACTCGACGGCACGACTCATATATGTGCTTACGACTAATCCAGCTTCTTTTGGTCTAGCTGGGCATTACTTTGAGTTCATATATGTGCTTGTCACTCCATAGGTTATAGTGATTCCCTCGGTTTCCTTATATTTTCTTGTAGTTTGGTTGCTTTCCTGTTCATGCATGTTTGTACAGCTATATATAATTTTGTTGTGAATCTATCGTGCATGTATTGAAATGCAGGAAATGTTGAATACATGTTCACTCTCAGCTGGGGTATTGAATTGTACATAGTTATGTGATTCATGTCTGCTTCTTATCTTATTAAGTGATTATCTTTATGTCCTTGCTACCAGTAGGATGGTCAATAGCTTGTTTTGTAGTTCTCTACTTTACACAAATAGCTTCCTGTAGCATTGTTCTACTATCTATGTGATGCTGAACAATATGCTCTTAATCTGTTGCTATATTCTCACCAAATGCACGGTTTATTTTCTTAGACCTACTATTAAACAAAGTCTTAACTTGTATCATTTTTTCTTAACAATAGGCATAGAGTTCCTGACTCTTATGCTATATGATCAGCTTACTCCTGCTTCACTGTACTAATTCCTGACTGTTGTATGTAAGGAGTAAAATAGTTTACTTGAGTGATATCCACTGGTTCACTATCTTAGAGCACCTTTTTAGCATTGTGGGCTGCTAATAGTATTTTAGACTTATCATATCCTCTCTGGCGCGATGGCAGAAGCACATGATAGACTACTAAATGGACAAGTATCTACAACGTTTAGCATCAAAGATGATGCTTACCAGATGTTCTACTGCAGCCCCGTCCATATCATCGACATGAAGTTAGGTATCTACTCGTCCTAAAATTGACGGCCTGAAGCTTGATGCATGTATAATGTGACACACACATCAGGATATCTGAATAATTTTGACATGTTTGCTCTGTTATCTAGCAGTAGGTTGATACTTGTCACTTGCCCTTTCCAAATACATATCAGTTTTGTTGTTATGAGAATGTTATATGCATGGTTTCTTATTAGATCTCAAATTCTGCAGCTATGTTTCATTGTTAGAAGAATGTTATATGCACGGGTACACTTGATTGTGTTCCCTAACTTTTCTGATTTTTTGATTTATAATCCGCAGATTTTGGCCTTCATTCATAAAAAGTTTGTGTACAAGGAACTCCAGGAGAAGAATCTTTAAGTAAATAATTTATATAGATCAGGATCTTATGTTGTCGAGGTGGCTGCTGCTGTGACCAAAGATCAGCCTGGAGATGTGCATCATAGTCTTAGTTAATGTTACCACCATGTTTTGGTGCCTGTGTATTTGATTGTATGTACACTTGATGGATCATGTAGTCGTGTACGTGCTGTTTTGAGTTTCATTTAGTGATTTCTGGATTTGATCATTTAATTGAGAAAATTATTTATTGTTTAGTGTTGAAATGTGTAAAATTGAAATCTGTGATTGAAAAAGATTGAATGTTCTATTGGATTGAATAATATTTGGGCTCTAAAAAGGAAATGGCCCAAACAATAGTGCGCGGAATATTATGCAATGATGCAAATATCTTACAAAAAGGCTTAATGAAATCGACTGCGAAATAGATGAGGTCTTGAAATAAAAAGGCTGAATTACTAGGCCAGGCCCATGTAGCTAGCGAAAATTAGCAAAAAACTATATATTAAAAAGGCTGAATTAATGGGCTTGGCCCATCTAAAGCACAGAAATGGACCAGGCCGAATCTTGTCAACGACCTTTTCAATTGGTTGTAATTTTGCCACGTCAGATTGCCATGTCGGATCCGACATAGCCTGGGAAGACAGCCAGTGACCAAAACAAAAGGTCATGGGTTCAACGACCTTCTGTTTTGGTCGTAAACATCTACGACCTTCTCACAGAGAAGGCCGTTAATTTTAGTAGTTTACGACCGCCAGCTTTTGACCTTCTGTCTTTTTTCAGTGACCAATAGTCAAGGCCATAAGTTGACATATTTCTTGTAGTGTGCATGGGTGCCAAGTGCAACCCAGTGCAAAAAACACCTTTTTAGAACACCTCTTCAAGACATCTATGGTATGGCAGGATGGGAATAAGGATCCATCCACCGATGACCCCACTCAAATCACCCCTCCGGCCATTGAGTGAGACGAGGACATCATCGGCGGCTTGACACTAGATGAAACACCTTCGGCTCATGAAGTCATGGCAGTAACTGCACCATGAGCTGAGCCCTTCCTGTCCTACCTTTTATGAAACGAGCTCCCTGACGATCAAACCGAGGCGCGGCGCATAGTTCGGTGCTCTAAAGCCTATAAGGTCCATGAGGGTGAGTTGTATAGGAAGAGCACTACTGGAGTTCTACACCGATGCATATCGTAAGGAGAGGGGCAACAACTTTTGGATGAAATACACGCTAGCATGGGTGACCATCATGTGGCAGCTCGGGCCCTGGTAAGCAAAGCTTTCCGATCAGGGTTTTTTTGGCCCACCGCTTGCACGGACGCCCGTACCTTACTCCAACATTGTGTGAGATGCCAGCTTTTCACAAATCAAAGCCATATGCCCCCCACGGCTCTTTGTACTATACCAATCACTTGGCCCTTCATAGGTTGGGGGCTGGATATGGTCGGACCACTTAAAGGGGGGACCAAGAAAAATAAATACCTAATGGTCATGGTCGACAAGTTCACTAAATGTATCAAAGAAAAACCAGTAACTTCAGTAAGGTCCGGACCAGTCATCGACTTCGTATCCGGTATGGTGCACTATTATGGTGTCCCCCATAGTATAATCATGGATAACCGATCCAATTTCATTGCCCAGGAAGTTAAAGACTAGTGCGCTAACATGGGCATCAAGCTCGACTACGCTTCGGTGTATCACCCTAAGACCAATTGTAGCGACCAGACCTCAAACAGTCTAATCTCTGTGCATCAGTGTCAACCCTGGATCGGTAATGCTGACACGCACAATACTCGAGGATTTATAACAGAGTAGCAATCACACACTTATTACATCGAATGTCTCAAAAGAGAGCTTATTACAATAATATGGCTTAAGGCCATCTAAAATCGATAACAGCGGAAGGCTTGGAAGATAAAGTGAGTCCATCAACTCCAACGACATAGCTGAGTGAAAGACAAGGACCTATGGCACCTTACTCGTCATCTGAAAAGTCTGCAAAATGAACGTTGCAGCCCGAAACGGGTCAGCACATGGAATATGTTGGCAATGTAACACATAGAGTAATGAACAGAATAAATGCTATCACTACATGCATATATGGCTGGTAGAAAGCTCTATGGTTACAGTTTTGCATAAAGCTAATTTTTCCCTACAACAAAGGAATAAATTTTATTTAACTATCATGGTGGTTGTTAAACATTGAGAACGTTCCTCCAACTCAATCCCAATTAAACATCATCATTAAACCCAATCAAATTATATTTAGAGCGATGAGATCAACAAGATAATCAAAGAACCAGATACTCAAGATGTCCATAATAGGGGACACGGCTAATCAAGATTAGTTTGTACACTCTGCAGAGGTTTGCGCACTTTTCCCCACAAGACTCGAGTACATCCATGGTCGGAGATTCAAAACACAGTCTTTCTGAAACAGTAACTCTACTCTGGGTGGACAGTTACACCTACTTTCCCCTACATCTGCTAGCCCACCACTGAAAGAGGTCATGCAACATACTCAACTATGCTAGAGCCCATAATAGCTTGTGGCTGCACACGGAAGTTTCTAGCATGAATAATCTTATGATCCCTTTGAGCCTGGGTGGCGTATCATAGGATGATCACACGGGTACTCCGGGATATCCTTGGACAACACTGGATTCTCCGGGTGCCCTGACAACCACTGGGTACTCCAGGGTGCCTCAAGCTATCCACCCAGATGTATATTAAAGTAGCCACCTTAAGTTAACCATTAATTAGCAATACTCACATCTGTCATGGATACACTCACCCAATCCACGTCTACGAGCATAGCATAGCAATATAAGCATAACGTAGAAGTAACTCCCAAAAGTTTGATAATAAATATGGCAATAGGTTCTACCTCATCATCTACTTCCAAAAACCCACATGTTAATCAGATCCTAACCATGCAATGTTTGAGAGTTGATCGAATGCAATAAAACTGGGTAGTAAAGAGGTATGGTCAAAGTGTTACTTGCCTTGCTGATGGTCCGTGAAACCTAGAGACTCGTAGTAGCACGCTTCACACTCTGGGTACTCTATCGCAAACAAAACAGATACATACAATAAGCACTCCTCTAGAAGCACAGGTAAAACTCAAATAAGAAATCTAACCAGAAAGTTCAACTTAAGAACTCTGGTTTGCAAAAAGAATCAAATCAAACGAAGCAACGAAACTCAAACTGAGAAATAAACAAGATCCGTTTACTATCTGTACTAAAGTCAAATTTTACAGTACCAAAATCTTGTTCAAGTTGGTTAAATAGAAAGAGGGCTTCGATACGAAGATCTAGGCGCTTGAATCGCCTGATTCCGATAAACGAGCGAAAAGATAAACTAAAATGAAGATCAGGGCAGAAATCTCGATCGAAAATAATTGCGGAAAAACCACGGAAAAAGAAAAACTGACGAACAGGCTAATGATACGTCTCCAACGTATCTATAACTTTTGATTGTTCCATGCTACTTTATCTACTGTTTTGGACTATATTGGGCTTTATTTTCCACTTTTATATTATTTTTGGGATTAACCTATTAACCGGAGGCCCAGCCCAGAATTGCTGTTTTTTGCCTATTTCAGTGTTTCAAAGAAATGGAATATCAAACGGAGTCCAAACGGAATGAAACCTTCGGGGTCATGATTTTCCAACCGAACGTGATCCAGGAGACTTGGACCCTACTCCAAGCAGTGCCCGAGGAGGTCGCGAGGGTGGAGGGCGCCACCCCCCGGGCGCGCCCCCTACCTCGTGGGCCCCCTGACGCTCCACCGACGTACTCCTTCCTCCTATATATACCTACATTTCCCCGAACGATCAGAACAGGAGCCAAAAACCTAATTCCACCGCCGCAACCTTCTGTATCCACGAGATCCCATCTTGGGGCCTGTTCCGGAGCTCCGCCGCAGGGGGCATCCACCATGGAGGGCTTCTACATCATCACCATAGCCCCTCCGATGAAGTGTGAGTAGTTTACTTCAGACCTTCGGGTCCATAGCTAGTAGCTAGATGGCTTCTTCTCTCTTTTTGCATCTCGATACAATGTTCTCCCCCTCTCTCTTGGAGATCTATTCGATGTAATCTTCTTTTTGCGGTGTGTTTGTTGAGACCGATGAATTATGGGTTTAGATCCAGTATTATCTATGGAAAATATTTGATTCTTCTCTGAATTCTTTTATGTATGATTGAGTTATCTTTGCAAGTCTCTTCGAATTATCCTTTTTGGTTTGGCCAACTAGATTGGTAGTTCTTGCAATGGGAGAAGTGCTTAGCTTTGGGTTCAATCTTGCGGTGTCCTTACCCAGTGACAGAAAGTTGCCATCGAGGATAACAAGATGGGGTTTTTATCATATTGCATGAATTTATCCCTCTACATCATGTCATCTTTCTTAAGGCGTTACTCTGTTTTGACTTAATACTCTAGATGCATGCTCGATAGCGGTCGATGAGTGGAGTAATAGTAGTAGATGCAGAATCGTTTCGATCTACTTGTTTTGGACGTGATGCCTATATACATGATCATTGCCTAGATATACTCATAACTATGCTCAATTTTGTCAATTGCTCAACAGTAATTTGTTCACCCACCGTAGAATCTCTATGCTCTTGAGAGAAGCCACTAGTGAAACCTATGGCCCCCGGGTCTATTCTCGTCATATCAATCTCTACCACTTTATTTACTTGATTTGTTTTTACTTTGCCTTTTACTTTTTACTTTGCATCTATCTATCAAAAATACCAAGAATATTATCTCTATCAGATCTCACTCTCATAAGTGACCGTGAAGGGATTGACAACCCCTAAGCGTTGGTTGCGAGTTGCTATCGTTTCGTGTAGGTACGAGGGACTTGTGCGTGGTCTCCTACTAGATTGATACCTTGATTCTCAAAAACTGAGGGAAATATTTACGCTACTTTGTTGCATCATCCTCTCCTCTTCGGGGAAATCCAACGCAGTGCTCAAGAGGTAGCAGCTAACGAACGAACGTTCGCTGTCTGCGGCTAACGGGTGAACACCGTTCATTAAAAAGAATGTACGAACGAACGTCCGCGATTTAACTAAACCGGAAAAACCGAACCGATCTAATAAAAAACGAATCTAGGTTTTCAAAATAAAACCGAACGGTTTTCAGAAAAAACCGGCGGCTACCTCGGGACGGCGGCGGCGGCGGTGGTGCCTCCGGTGAGGTCTGGCGGCGGCGGCAGCTCCGGCGGGGCGACGGGCAGTGGCGGCGGCACAGGGCGGCGGCGGTGGCAGCAAGCGGCAGCGATGGCGACGACGGCTGGCGGCGGCTAGGGTTTCGGCGGCGGCGCCGGGTTGGGCTGGCGGGGTGGGCTGCGGGGCAAGGGGGGCGACTTATAAGGCCCAGGGCAGCGGGGAGTCCGGGTCGCCCACGGCCGTAAGTCGGTTTGATTTTTTTTAGAAAATATTCAGACGCGCAGAAAAACAAATAAAAAAATACTAAACGAACTCCAAAAATCCTGAAATAAATTTTCCCCATCCTCTAAAAATATAGCGGACAAAGTGACGATTATTTGGGCCTCTAATGCAATTTTGAAAAACGCATTTTTTTCCTAATTTAAATAAAATAGCGATAAAACTCTGAATAAAATACTTATTTGATTTTAATATTTTCCCTTCAATATTTCTTTATTTTGGAGAAGTCATTTTATCCCTCTCTTTTAATTTCATATAAGAAATATCCGAAGAGAAAAATAATTAAAACCAAATGATCCTCTTTTCAAAATTTGAGAAAACTCAAATATGAAAATAACGAAATCCCCAACTCTCTCTGTGGGTCCTTGAGTTGCGTAGAATTTCTAGGATCTACCAAGAATGCAATAAAATATGATATGCAGTGATGATCTAATGTATAACAATCCAAATCAAAAATTTGGGATGTTACAAACCTATCCCCCTTAAGATGAATCTCGCCCTCGAGATTCGGGTTGGCTAGAAAATAGATGCGGGTGGTCCTTTCGTAGGTCTTCCTCTTGTTCCCAGGTGGCTTCATCCTCGGTATGGTGGCTCCACTGAACTTTGCAGAACTTGGTAACCTTGTTGCATGTGACTCGGCTAGCAAACTCGAGAATCTTCACTGGTTTCTTGTCGTAGGTCAAATCGCTATCCAACTGAATCGCTTCCAGTGGCACTGTATCTCTCAGAGGAATATCGGCCATCTCTGCATGGCACTTCTTCAACTGGGAAACGTGAAACACATCATGAACTCCTGACAATCCTTCTGGCAATTCTAGCTTGTAAGCAACTTCTCCCATACGCTCCAAAACTTTGTATGGTCCCATAAAATGTGGTGCTAACTTTCCCTTAACTCCAAAACGTCTCCTTGCGTTTAGAATCTGCATAGCTCTTCTGCCTGGACTGTGCTATCTTGAGTCTATCGCGAATCAGCTTAACCTTCTCTTCAGACTCTTTAATCAAATCTGGTCCAAGCAACTGATGGTCTCCAACTTCATCCCATAACAACGGTGTCCTACACCTCCTTCCGTACAAAGCTTCGAAAGGGGCCATCTTCAAACTGGCATGATAGCTGTTATTGTAAGAGAACTCTGCATATGGCAAGTTGTCGTCTCAACTAGATCCATAATCTAGCACACAAGATCTCAACATGTCCTCCAGAATCTGATTGACTCTCTCGGTCTGTCCATCTATTTGTGGATGAAAGGATGTACTGAATTCTAGCCTGGTACCCAAAGTCTCATGCAACTGATTCCAGAACTTTGAGGTAAACTGGGTTCCTCTGTCTGATATAATGGTCCTCGGAACTCCATGCAGACATACGATCCTGGTCATGTATATCTTTGCCAACTTAGCACTGGTGTAAGTGGTCTTCACTGGGATAAAATGAGCTACTTTCGTCAACTGATCGACTACAACCCATATCGAGTCATACTCTAAACGAATCCTGGGCAATTCCGTGATAAAATCCATGCCTAGCTTATCCCACTTCCATTCGGGTATCGTCAATGGCTGTAGCAATCCTACTGGCTTCTGATTCTTTGCCTTCACTCTCTGACATACATCACAAACTGCTACATACTCAACAATATCCTTCTTCCTTCCAGTCCACCAGAAATTGTCCTTCATATCCAGATACATCTTGGTATTTCCTGGGTGAATCGAATACGATGAATCACGGGCCTCCTGCAGAATCAACTTCCTGATCTCTGGGTCATTAGGCACATATACGCGATCCTCAAACCATAGGGTATCGTTCTCATCCTCACGAAATCCTTTAGCCTTTCCTTTGCTCATCCTTTCCTTTATCTTGGCAATCTCCTTGTCTGTCTTTTGAGCTTCTCTGATCTTATCCATCAAAGTAGACTGAATTTCCAATGCTGCTACATAGCCTCTCGGAACTATTTCCAGACATAGCTCATGAAGATCCTCTGCTAACTCCTTGGGTAATTCTCCGGTCATGAGTGTATTGACATGACTCTTGCGGCTCAACGCATCAGCTACTACGTTAGCCTTTCCGGGATGATAGCGCAACCTCATATCATAATCCTTGATGAGCTCCAACCATCTCCTCTGTCTGAGATTTAACTCCTTCTACGTGAAGATATACTTAAAACTCTTGTGATCTGTGTACACCTCATAATGGTTTCCGATGACAAAATGTCTCCATGTCTTCAATGCATGCACTACGGCTGCTAACTCCAAATCGTGCGTAGCATAGTTAAACTCATGGGGTTTACGCTGTCGTGAGGCATATGAAACAACTCTTCCCTCCTGCATAAGCACCGCTCCAAGTTCTCGACGAGAAGCGTCGCAATACACTTGATAATCCTTGCGTTGATCTGGAAGAATCAACATTGGGGTTGTAACCAAGCGTTTCTTCAACTCCTGAAAACTGGCCTCACATTCCTCAATCCATTTGAACTTGGTGTCCTTCTTCAACAACTCCGTCATGGGCTTTGCAATCTTAGAGAAATTCTCAATGAACCTCCTGTAGTATACTGCGAGTCCAAGAAAACTCCGGATCTCTCCAACTGACGTAGGTGCTTCCCAATTTGTCACAGTGATAACCTTGGTGGGGTCTACTGCTATTCCTTCTCTGGATATAACATGTTCGAGGAATCCAACTTCCTTCGACCAAAACTCACACTTGCTGAACTTGGCACATAACTGATGTTCTCTGACCTTCCCAAGTACCAAACGCAAATGCTCCTTATGCTCCTCTTCATTCTTCGAGTAGACCAAAATATCATCGATGAACACCATGACGAACTTATCCAAGAACTCCATAAACACCTTGTTCATCACGTTCATGAAATATGCAGGTGTGTTAGTCAGACCAAATGACATAACGGTATACTCATATAGCCCATACCTTGTGGTAAAGGTTGTCTTAGGTATATCCTGCTCTCAAATCTTCAGCTGATGGTATCCTGATCGTAGATCAATCTTGGAAAATACTATAGCTCCTTGCAACTGGTCAAACAAATCATTGATCATCGGCAGCGGGTACTTGTTCTTGATCGTTACTTCATTCAATCCACGATAATCAACAACCATACTCAACGATCCATCCTTCTTCTCCACTAGAAGCACTGGTGATCCCCAAGGTGACGAACTTGGGAGAATATAGCCTTTATCCAGTAACTCCTTAATCTGCTTCTTAATTTCCTCCAAATCCTTTGTGGGCATCTTGTACGGCCTCTTAGATATTGGCCATGTGCCTGGCAAAATCTCAATCAAAAACTCAATGTCTCTATCCGGTGGCATGCCTGGCAACTCTTCTAGAAATACATTAGGGAAATCCTTCACCACTGGTACTTCCTCCTGTACAACTCCTGATAAGAAATTCACTTGAGTCCTCTTCGGCACATGATGGGATACATACTTAATCCTCCTTCCTTCTGGGGTGGTGAGCATAATCGACTTACTGGCACAATCAATGTTCCCTCCATACATCAATAGCCAATCCATACCCAAAATCACATCCAAACCTTGCGACTCCAGAATTATCAGGTCTGAGGGGAAAACATACCTACCTATGGTCAATGGCATCTGAAAACATCCTTGGCTTGCCATATGTTCTGCTCCTGGCGAACTTACTAACATCGGTGTTCCAAGAACTTTGGTGGGTAACTTATACTTATCCACAAATCCCCTTGATATGTATGAATGCGATGCACCAGTTTGAAAAAGAACGATTGCAGTAAATGACATAACCAAAAACTTACCTATTACTGCATCTAGTTGCGCTTCAACCTCCTCCACGTTAACGTGGTTCACTTGTCCCCTGTTGAAAGGGTTGGGCTTCTTCCCAGAGCTTCCATTGCCATTTCCATTCTTAGCTTCAGAACACTCCATGGCGTAATGTCCATTGTTCCCGCACTTGAAACAAGTAATGTGACTTAGATCATTCTTGGTGGGTGTTGCTAGGTTGGAACGGTTCTGGCCGTTGCTTCGTCCACTTCCATTCCCATTCTTGGGGCCACTATGGTTATGCGAACTTCCTCCATTAGAATTGTGGCCTCCATGGTTATGGTGAATGTGTCCTCCCGAGTTCGGGGTAAAATGGGGCATCTGCTGAGCTCCTGAATTGTACTTCCCTTGTCCATACTTCCTCTTGCGGTTGTCAATCTGCTGCTGCTTCCCTTCAATCATGAGAGCCCTATCTACCAACTCCTGATAGTTGTTGAATGTTGCCACCATCAACTACATGCTCAGCTCATCATTTAGTCCTTCCAGAAACTTCTCCTGCTTAGCTACATCTGTAGCAACGTCGTCCGGGGCATAACGTGCTAACTTACTAAAATCATCCACATATTGGCCCACTATGCGTCCTCCTTGGCACAAGTTGCGAAACTCGCGCTTCTTCATGTCCATAGCTCCCGCTGAAACATGGACAGTGCAAAAATCCTGCTGAAACTGGTCCCATGTGATAGTGTCGATGGGGTAAGTGGCTGTGAAATTCTCCCACCATGATGTTGCGGGTCTATCAAGCTGATGTGAGGCAAATTGCACTCTCTCCGCATCTGTGCATCCTGCAGTGGTCAACTCCCTTCCAATCTTGCAGAGCCAATCATGTGCAATAATCGGCTCGGTGCTACTAGAGAACACCGGCAGATTTAGACTTAGGAAACAGGCTAAGTGATCAACAAATGGTGGTGCTGGTGGGTTGTTGTTGTTGTTCCCCTAGTTCTGATTCTGGACTAGTAGCTGCATCAGGGTATTCTCCTGTTGGACCAAGTGAGTGAGCTCCAGCGGGAAAGCAAATACATTGTCATGTCTGAGAGGCATCTAATGGGTTTAGAAAAGGCGAGAAAACAGAATAGAATGAGGTCTAGAAGGAAAACACGACCCATATGCACATGAGACAAACACAATTATATCACTTCAATCAATTCAAACAAGGGCATACAATCGGTCTAACTATCGTTACAAAAGTGCTCGGACTATACTATATACATGGGGAACACTACTACTGATATGGTGGTCGACTAGAAGTTTTAATCCATGGAAAACTCCATAATATCTGATCTAGCTTCATCAACATAGTCATCATCGCTATCATCAGGGTCTGAGTCGGTGTCGTCGATGATGATGTAGTTCTCCGGACAAGTGGAATCGTCGTCTTTTCCTCCTGGCGCAGGGTCTCCCATGAATACTCCTAGCTTCCTCGTCATATCGTCATTCTTCTCCACGAGTATCGTTATTTCCTCCTCATATCCATCGCGTGTAGACTTGAGTTCTTCATCTAGCTCCGTGATCCTGGTCATTGCCTTCTCAGATCTATCATGCCCGCGCACATCTGGTTCTCCTGGCGACGAATGTGCTGGTTTAACTTCTGGATAAAAGCTGAAATGGACCTATCCCTCCTGGTGTTGATCATCTCCCATTGCTCATCTCGGCTCCCACAAATCTGATAGATAGTATCCTTGAGATCCTTGTGGTAAAATTCTCCATTGCGTCCCATAGTGATGTGGGCTCCCATGCTCTTTCCTACACTCCAGGTTGGTGCCTCAAAGGAAAACTCTATGGGCTCAGTGACTGGCATGAATGTCCTTCCTGGAACTTGAACTCGAATCATCCAATGCTCCTCTTCTGGTAAAGTGGCAATGTAGGTCCCAGTGAAACATGGTATTCCGATGTTCAGGTATCTAGTAACTTCCTTCAAGTGTCGTCCAAAAGGTGTATATTCATCCGGTTGTGTAAACTTGTTCCTTGCATCTGCCATCCTATAGAGTAGAAAAGGGAGAGGAGTCAGAAATGAGAAGAGAGTATTGATCTAGGGTTTTAGCTTAGTGGTCGTGTCCTACAGTCAGTGTGTCCTCTCATACCGTCTTGTAGCGACCAGACCTCAAACAGTCTGATCTTTGTGCATTAGTGTCATCCCTGGATCGATAATGCTGACACACACAGTACTCAAGGATTTATAACAGAGTAGCAATCACACACTTATTACATCGAATGTCTCAAAAGAGAGCTTATTACAATAATATGGCTTAAGGCCATCTAAAATCGATAACACCTGAAGGCTTGGAAGATAAAGTGAGTCCATCAGCTCCAATGGCATAGCTGAGTGAAAGACAACGACCTATGGCACCTTACTCGTCGTCTGAAAAGTCTGCAACATGAACGTTGCAGCCCGAAACGGGTCAGCACATGGAATATGCTGGCAATGTAACACATAGAGTAATGAACAGAATAAATGCTATCACTACATGCATATATGGCTGGTGGAAAGCTCTATGGTTATAGTTTTGCATAAAGCCAATTTTTTCCTACAACAAAGGAATAAGTTTTATTTAACTATCATGGTGGTTGTTAAACATTGAGAAGGTTCCTCCAACTCAATCCCAATTAAACGTCATCACTAAACCCAATCAAATTATATTTAGAGTGATGAGATCAACATGATAATCCAAGAACCAGTTCTCAAGATGTCCATAATCGGGGACACGGCTCATCATGATTAGTTTGTACACTCTACAGAGGTTTGCACACTTTTCCCCACAAGACTCGAATACATCCATGGTCGGATATTTTAAACACAGTCTTTCTGAAACAATACCTCTTTACTCTGGGTGGATAGTTACACCTACTTTCCCCAACATCTGCTAGCCCACCACTGAAAGAGGTCATGCAACATACTCAACAATGCTAGAGCCCATAATAGCTTGTGGCTGCACACGGAAGTTTCTAGCATGAATAATCTTATGATCCCTTTGAGCCTGGGTGGCAGACCGTAGGATGATCACACGGGTACTCCGGGATATCCTTGGACAACACTGGATTCTCCAGGTGCCCTGACAACCACTGGGTACTCCAGGGTGCCTCAAGCAATCCACCCAGATGTATATTAAAGTAGCCACCTTAACTTAACCATTAATTAGCAATACTCACATCTTTCATGGATACACTCACCCAATCCACGTCTACGATCATAGCATAGCAATATAAGCATAACGTAGAAGTAACTCCCAAAGGTTTGATAATAAACAGGGCAATAGGTTCTACCTCATCATCTACTTCCCAAAACCCACATGTTAATCAGATCCTAACCATGCAATGTTTGAGGGTTGATCTAATGCAATAAAAGTGGGTAGTAAAGAGGTATGATCAGAGTGTTACTTGCCTTGCTGATGATCCGTGAAACCTAGAGACTCGTAGTAGCACGCTTCGCACTCCGGGTACTCTATCGCAAACAAAACAGATACATACAATAAGCACTCCACTGGAAGCACGGGTAAAACTGAAATAAGAAATCTAACCAGAAAGTTCAACTTAAGAACTCAAGTTTGCAAAAAGAATCAAATCAAACGAAGCAACGAAACTCAAACAGCGAAAGAAACAAGATCCATTTACTAATATGTACTAAAGTCAAATTTTACAGTACCAAAATCTTGTTCAAGTTGGTTAAACGAAAAGAGGGCTTCGAGACGAAGGTCTAGGCGCTTGAATTTCCTGATTCTGATAAACGAGCGAAAAGATAAACTAAAACGAAAATCAGGGCAGAAATCACGATCGAAAATAATCGCGGAAAAACCCTGGAAAAAGAAAAACTGACGAACAGGCTAACGAACGAACGTTCACTGTCTGCGGCTAACGGGTGAACACCGTTTGTTAAAACGAACGTACGGATGAACTTCCGCTATTTAACTAAATCGGAAAAAACGAACCGATCTAATAAAAAAACGACTCTATGTTTTTGAAATAAAACCAAACGGTTTAAAAAAAACAGCGCCTACGGCGGCGATCGCAAGCGGCAGCGGCGGCGGTGGGTTGGGCTAGCGGGGTGGGCTGCGGGCAAGGGGGGCGGCTTATAAGGCCCGGGGCGGCGGGGAGTCCGGGTCGCCCACGGCCCGTAAGTCGGTTTGATTTTTTTTAAATATTCCGACGCGCAGAAAAACGATTGAAAGAAATACTAAACGGACTCCAAAAATCTTGAGAAGAAATTTTTCCCGTCCTTTAAAAATATAGCAGACAAAGTGAACATTTATATGGGCCTCTAATGCAATTTTGAAAAACGCATTTTTTTCCTAATTCAAATAAAATAGTGATAAAACTCCGAATAAAATACTTATTTGATTTTAATATTTTCCCTTCAATATTTCTTTATTTTGGAGAATTCATTTTATCCCCTCTCTTTTAATTTCATATAAGAAATATCCGATGAAAAAAAATTAAAACCAAATGATCCTCTTTTCAAAATTTGAGAAAACTCAAATATGAAAATAACGAAATCCCCGACTCTCTCCGTGGGTCCTTGAGTTGCGTAGAATTTCTAGGATCAACCAAGAATGCAATAAAATATGATATGCAGTGATGATCTAATGTATAACATTCCAAATCGAAAATTTGGGATGTTACACCAATGGACAAGTCGAATGGGCCAACGGACTAATCATGAGTGGCATTAAGCCTCGCCTGGTCTGTTCCCTGAAGCAATCTGATTTTCAGTGGGTGGAGGAGCTCGGCTCCATATTATGGGGACTGCATATTACCCCTAACAGATCAATGTGATATACACGTTTCTTCATGGTGTATGGCGTAGAGGCAGTTTTCCCATGTGATATCATTCATGATGCTCCCAAAATTCGCTTGTATGAGGAAAAGGAAGCCCAATTGGATCGGCAGGACGACCTTGACGCCTTAAAAGAAGAGAGCGATGTTGCTCGGGCTTGCTCTACATTCTACTAGCGGCATGCCCGGTACTACCAGAGTAGGGAGGTTCAGGCGAAGGCATACAACATCGGTAACCTCATCCTTAGTCTCCCTATGAAGCAAAAGAACAAGCTCTCGCTAAAATGGGAAGGCCCTTTCATAATTGCTGAAGTACTAGCGGAAGGGGCATATCATATTCACAATCCAGCCAACGATCGCCTTGAACCAAACCCCTGAAATGCGGCTCGGCTTCGCCGCTTCTATGGCTAGTATGGCTACATCAGTCCCACTAGCCTTTTTTCTTCATTGTACTTTTTCCTTTTCCTTTACTTCTGTGGAGGCAGCACCTCCCGGGCTTTGTTCGAATAAACCAAACTGTGTTTAGGCCCCTTTTGCTATACATTTTAAAATGTAATGCCCAAGCTTACCTGGGGGCTCCTTTCAAGCAGCCAATCAATATAACTTTTTTTGCATATAATTATTCTTGCATTTTCCTGAATAGTCTTACGCCATCATATGCACCGATTTGACTTAAGTTTTTGCCTAGTTGGGTTGCATGGCTCCTGTGTTTACGCCCTACGTTCCCGATTGCTCGGCTAGGGAGTAAAGGGAGCACCTTTGCGATTGCTACAACCAGGTCAGCTAAGTACGTACCTCAGACGGGTGAGCCGAAAGCTAGCGTTCTTAAAAACATAATGGGTCAGCGATAAGGGAGATGACCTTAGGTTAGGTCTTCGCCACCATGTTGTAGGGCATTCGGTTCCCGCATTGACCATTATCCACATACTCTAGGAATCCGGACACTACATTTCTCTTTTACAAGACGAACCTGAAGAAAGGAACCTCTAAAGGAACTATTTTCTTTGGAGGATGTTTGTTACATTAAAAAGTAATGTAACATAACTCTCTGCACGAGATTTTTGTCTATTCGTACCAAATGGCCGGATTGCCTAGTTAGTGGTTTCCTGTTACCTCAGGTCACATAGTAAGGAGCACTCCTCGGCCGATGGTCATGGAGACTGAAGTCGATGACCGGTTAAGACAACATTTTACTGTACAAATCGAGAAAGTTTGATGTAAAGTACGTACCTACATAGAATCAAACACCTCACTCTTTGTCCACATTGTCTATTAGGATATCAAGGACATAGTCTTCAAGCCGCGAGCCTCACTTGGTCGTATAGCAAATGAAGTGGAATTTCTCGCCCATCTGGTCCTGCCAGTCCCACACATGCCATCCACTCCGGCTCGAGTTTGGTGAATCGGGTCTTCACCATAGCCCATGCTTCTCGCTCCCCCTCCCGACAGGCTGATATCCTCCATAACTCAAAGCGTCCCTGAGCTGCTTTGAAACAATCAACCAGTTCGCCCATATCGTCTGGTGCCACCTCGGTCGGCCATAATGTCTTGACCATGTTCTTCATTGCTTTACGAGATTACTGCCAAAGGACTGGGAATCATCTCCGGGCCGACCCATCAAGAGACCTATCAAAGAGAAGGGCATGTCTGTTACACTCAGACATCACGACTGTATACATACCAAAGCTTATGAATTACTTATTGAACAGGCCGCTTTTCAGTTTCTGGTTCTCTTCCAATGCCTATTTTAATTGAGTCTTCATACTCTCTAGTTCTTTGGCCTGTTGTTGGCTTTCCACCTTCAGCTTGTTGTTCTCTTCATGGCTTCATTTCAGAACCCGAATACCAGCTTCATACTACGACTCGGCATACCGCTAGGACGCTTTGGCGGCATCCAGGCCCTTTTGCAGTTGACCTATGGATTCGACTGCTAGAAATAAGGTCGGTGTTAAACATGGCACATTGGTGTAATTAATGCATGTTTAAAGCCTTCCCTCACCATGGGCCTGACTGGTTAACTTCTTCACCACCTCTAATTCGGCTCTCGCATCAGCCAATTGTGTTCGGTTCAAGACCAGGTCTTCGGATAGTTTCTTGTGTTGGTCCTTTGAAGCATGCCGACACCAATAAAAAACTATATTCACAGACCCTTAACTCGGCCATCCTGCCTGAGTCAAGGCTTGGGGGCTACTGGGTTAACATTTATGTTTGGTTGTTAGAACCCATCTCTTACCTGCATATTGACCGACAGAAGGTTGGCAATCCCCAACTCCACCAATTAGTACACATATTCCTGTGGACAAAGCATAACCAGCCATTCGTAGTTTAGTATCTATCGCATTTGGTGTTGTTAAATCCTATGTGTGTATCTTCCCATCATGGAAATATTGTACTAAAGATGTAGGAACAAGCCAGTTGCAGGTTTACATCCATGAGTTATGTGTAAGTAATGTATGTTATTCATGGCAATTACATTGCTTTGTCCCATACATTCTACCTCCATGCTGGTTATAATACTGCTAATGTTCCCATTTTTCTCTATAGAGAAGGACCGATTTGGAAACTCAGGATGAGGTAAGCTATGCTAATACCTCTGCTATCTTCAAGAATGCTTTGTGACAGTATCGGAATTACCTGAAGAAAATGTACTTCACTGGCAAGTAAACTCATTAAATTCCCTTACTTTCTCCTAAGACACATTTACGGGACGATGATTGGGAACACCTTATTCTATACTAGTCCCGAGGCAAGAATGTGGTAAGGTCTATGAAATCATTTTTTATTTTGAAGTTTTATAAGCGTGTGTCTTACTATACCCTGTTCGTGTAGAACACGTGCTTAAACCTGAAGACCAAGTGTTCTCATTTAAGATTCCATTGCTATGGTGCATACTACTTTGCTCTTGTATCACTGTATTTACTCATACAAACTTATTTTTAAATTGAAGGATCCAATTGAAACTCCAATGGCGCAACAGCTATGTTTAAACATGTTTCTTTAACTACTTTGCTCTTCTAAATTGCTCTATTGATTTCAGTTTCAATTGTGTATATAGTTGACTTCTCATATCATGAACATTACTAGCATCGCAACAGAGCCAATAGTGTTGTTGTACATGTATACCCATGGTACCCATCTGAAATCTTGTTGTGCCGTGTAGTTTCCCACACTTGTATTCTTTCAATGCTGCTTTGTCTTGTACTGATAAGACTTGAACCATGTTGATTTGGCAAGACAATGAAGTGACCATAGCACATAGATATATGTTTGTTTGATGCTTTTATAATGTACTACTTCCAATAGAAGACTTGGTAGTTTAATCATGTCCACCTTACTACTGAACTGGTTCACCGAAATGAGTTTCATATACTACAAGCTAAACCTGTTATGTGTCTGCTTGTTACTTAGTTTAGAATGCTGATAAAAAATTGGGGAAGAGTACCGTATTAAGCAATTGTAAAGGAAGTAATGAAGATAAGGTTTAGGATAGTGAGACATCCTTGTTGGTCTCCAACAAAGCTGATAAAACAGCTAAGGAAAATTATCTTGAAGACAGTGAGGTGATGTCTGCTAGAACTACACCAGTATTTCCCAAAGAGGGAGGGATGATGCAGCACAGCGACGGTAGGTATTTCCCTTAGTGATGAGACCAAGGTTATCGAACCAGTAGGAGAACCAAGCAACACTATGTGAACAACACCTGCACAAAATAACAAATACTCACAACCCGACGTATTAAAGGGGTTGTCAATCCCTTTCGGGTAACGACGCCAGATATTGGCAAATGGACGCGAGAGAGTTGTAAATATTGATAGGTCGAACATGAAATAAAATGAAGTGCAGCAAGGTACTTTTGTATTTTTGGTTTAATAGATCTGAAAATAAAAGCAAATAAAAATAGATCGCAAAGGCAAATATAATAAAGAAGAGACCTAGGGGTCATAGGTTTCACTAGTTGCTTCTCTCGAGAAAAATAGCAAACGGTGGGTGAACAAATTAATGTTGGGCAATTGATAGAACTTCAAATAATCATGACGATATCCAGGCAATGATCATTATATAGGCATCATGTCCAAGATTGGAAGACCGACTCCTGCCTACATCTACTAAATATTACTCCACACATCGACCGCTATCCAGCATGCATCTAGTGTATTAAGTTCATGGAAACATGGAGTAATGCAATAAGAATAGTGACATGATGTAGACAAGATCTATTTATGTAGAAATGGACCCCATCTTGTTATCCTTAATATCAATGATACATACGTGTCGGTTCCCTTTCTGTCACTGGGATCAAGCACCATAAGATCAAATCCATCACAAAGCACCTCTTCCCATTGCAAGATAAATAGATCAAGTTGGCCAAACAAAACCCAAATATCGGAGAAGAAATACAAGGCTATAAGCAATCATGCATATACAGATCAAAGAAGACTCAAATAACTTTCATGGATAAAAAGATAGATCTGATCATAAACTCAAAGTTCATCGGATCCCAACAAACACATCGCAAAAAGAGTTACATCATATGGATTTCCATGAGACCATTGTATTGAGAATCAAAAAGAGAAAGGAAGCCATCTAGCTACTAACTACGGACCCGTAGGTCTACAAAGGACTACTCACGCATCATCGAAGAGGCACCAATGGGCATGATGCACCCCTCCTTGATGGTGTCTAGATTGGATCTGGTGGTTCTGGAACTTGCGGCGGTTGGAACTGATTTTCGCCGAATCCCCTAGCATTTCTGGAATATTGGGGTATTTATAGAGCAAAGAGGCGGTTCGGGGGATAGCCGAGGTGGGCACAACCCACCTGGGCGCAGGTTGTGATCCCCTCGGAGCACCCCCCCCCCCCAGGTGCTTCTCCGGCCCACCGGATGTCTTTTGGTCCAAAAAATCCACAAAAAGTTTCACTGCGTTTGGACTTCGTTTGGTATTGATTTCCTGCGATGTAAAAAAACATGCAAAAAAACAGCAACTGGCACTTGCCACTATGTTAATAGGTTAGTACCAAAAAATGATATAAAATGACTATAAAATGATTGTTAAACATCCAAGAATGATAATATAACAACATGGAACAATCAAAAATTATAGATACGTTGGAGACGAATCAGCATCCCCAAGCTTAATTCCTGCTCGTCCTCGAGTAGGTAAATGATAAAAACAGAATTTTTGATGTGGAATGCTGCCTAACATGTGATCTCATATTCTTTTATTTGTAGCATGGACATTTGAACTTTTATATGGTTCAAAGCAATAGACTAGTTTTGACATGAGATTTAAATACTCAACCATACCAACAAGCAACCATGTCTTTCAAAATATCAACGCTAAAATAAGTTATCCCTAGCCCATTATGCTCAATCATTGGTCCATTCATGAAACACACTCGCATATTAGCTACACGCAATGCTCAAGTACAATCATAGTGCCCCCTAGTTGGTGCTTTATAAGAGAAGATGGAGACTCAAATTAAAAATAAAAATTGCATAAAGTAAAAGAAAGGCCCTTCGCGAAGGGAAGTAGAGATTTGTAGAGGTGTAAGAGCTCAAAACGAAAAACTTAGAGATAAAAACATTTTGAGAGGCATACTTTTCCCACCAACGAAAGCGACTTAGAGCTCCCAACACTTTCTATGCTAGATATATCATAGGCGGTTCCCAAACAGGAATAAAAATTTATTCCTTTTTCAACCATACTTTCACTTTCCATGGCTAGCCGTATCCACGGTTGCCCTCCATACCAACACTTTCCAAGGAATTTATAATTTGACAACATAAAGTAAATTCATTTTTCATTTTGGGACTGGGCATCCCTAATACCTTTGCCTTACTCTCGTGCTATGACAAGTGAATAAACACTCATCGTGAGAATATCACATCTAGCATGGAAAATACCAGCCACCCCTCACTGCCTCGCGAGAGATACGAGCACAAAAAAGAGAAATTTATTTTGATAACTAGAGATGGCACATACAAATTTTCTTAGAATGGCAAAATAATACCGCATATAGGTAGGTATAGTGGACTCATGTGGCAAAACTGGTTTAAAGTATTTTGGATGCACAAGTAGAGATCATACTTAGTGCAAAATGAAGGCTAGCAAAAGATTGAGAAGCGACCAACCAAGAAACAAAAAATATCATAAGCGAGCATTGAGCATAATTAACACCGAATAATGCACCACAAGTAGGATGTAATTTCATGGCATAACTATTGACTTCCGTGCTTGCATAGGGAATCACAAACTTTAACACCAATATTCTTACTAAAGCATAATTACTCATCAACATTACTCACATATCACATCATCATATCTCAAAACTATTACAAGTAATCAAGTTTATTTTTTCCAACGATCTTCATGAAAGTTTTTATTATATCCTCCTTGGATATCTATCACTTTGTGACTAATTTTCATGTGTTTCTTTTGATAAGCTCAAATAAATATAAGTGAAGATCATGAGCATAATTTTCTTTCTCTCAAAATAATTTAGGTGAAGCAAGAGAGAATTTATTAAAACTTTTACTAAATCTCAAATAAATCTAAGTGAAGCATGAGAGCATTTCTTCAAAAGTACTAAAGCACACCATGCTCAAAAAGATGTAAGTGAAGCACTAGAGCAATTTCGTAGCTCATAAAGATTTAAGTGAAGCATAGAGAGCAATTCTAAAAAACCATGGCATAATTTTGGCTATCTCAAATAGGTGTGTCCAGCAAGGATTCAATACTTAAAACAAAAATCAAAACAAGCAAAGACTCATATCATACAAGACGCTCCAAGCAAAACTCATAGTATGTGACGAATAAAAGTATAGTTTCGAGTAAAATACCGATGGTCGTTAGAAGAAAGAGGGGATGCCACTTGGGCATCCCCAAGCTTAGTTGCTTGCATCTCTTTGGATAATAGCTTGGGATGTCGTGGGCATCCCCAAGCTTAGGCTCTTCTTACTCCTTATTCCTTCATCGATCATAACATCACCCAAAACTTGAAAACTTCAATCACACAAAACTCAACAAAACCTTTGTGAGATCCGTTAGTATAAGAAAACAAATCACTACTATAAGTACTATGGAAAACCAATTCGTATTTTATTATTGCATTATATCTACTGTATTCCAACTTTTCTATGGCAGAAACTCATCAAAGAAAACCATAGAATCGTCAAAACAAGCACACAATGCAAAGAAAACAGAATTTGTCAAAAACAGAACAGTCTGTAGAAATCTGGATATGTCGAATACTTCTGAAACTCCGAAAATTCTGAAAAATTAGGATGACCTGTGAAATTTGTATATTAATGTTCCGCCAAAATAATTGACGTATTATCACTCTCCTGTTAAAAATAAGAATTATTTTCATGAGCGCAAAATTTTCTGTTTTTCAGCAAGATCAAACAACTATCACCCAAGAAGATCCTAAAGGCTTTTCTTGGCACAAACAGTAATTAAAACCACAAAAACACTTCTAACCAGAGGAATAATTGGGTAATTTATTGAGAACAGCAAGAAAACCAACAAGGAAAAAGATACAAGTTGGGTTGCCTCCCAACGAGCGTTACCGTTTTACGCCCTAGCTAGGCAAAAAGCATGGATCTACGTATTGTCATCTTTGTTCTCCAACTCTTTAATCACACAATCAGATTTGTTTGAAGAATTAGCAAGTAAAATAGCAAAATTTCTAGGCATAAAATTGAGGAACTTATCAATAGGATCTCTTACGACTTCAACAAAATTCGGGTGAATACTAATCATCTTAAGATCTCATTTATTATCACTAGAAGTTGCACCCTTGTTCTTAGTGTCAGGACCCCGACTCGATGTCACATCGATCTAGCCGGTAACACCTCATATCACTTTGCGGCCTCACGCATGGTATTCCCACGGGTGTCGTCTTACCTTTTCCCGGGACCGTTTGCGCCTTTTGGCTCACGTATATGATAGTGTCGCTAGCATCCATATGATAAGGAGCCCGGGCTGACATGACTAGTCGTAAACCCAAAGTGGCACAGACTTACAGGGACAGGCATCCATGACCCAGCTTCGAACGTGTCGGTCATCAGCAAGTGGGTCCGGGCTGTAGCACTGGGCTAGCAGGACTCCGGTACTCAAAGTGTGACATTTCCCCGAAGGGACAGACACAGGAACGAAGAAGGACACATGCCGGCCAGCCTAAGTGTTCCAGAGCAGTAGCAAGCTACCATGGCTCAGCGGTAACACTAGGAGACATTTCCCGGTAAGAGAGGCTACTAAAGATAAACAACTAGATAGTCAGATCCCACACATACCAAGAATTTCAATCATACACACAATATGCTCGATATGTGCAAATACAACGAAGCATCACAACATGACTCTATGACACAAGTACTTTATTTAAGGCTCAGGGAGCCATACATAACACACACAAAGGTACGGGTCTCACGACCCCACATACAAGTCATACAGTCATACAAACCAGCAGCGGAAATAACTTGTCTGAGTACAGACAACTAGTAAAATAAAAGAGGATTGGACAGCCTAGCTATACTACGTGGTCCTTCACAAGCTCAGGGTCACCACCTGGGTCTTTAGCCTACTCATTGATGTCAACGTCTACATAGAACCCATCAGAAGGGGTTGCAGCGTCTTCTGTAAAAATATAGATTATAGCAACATGAGTACAAAGGTACTCAGCAAGACTTACATCAGATCCTACATACATGCATAGTATCAAGAAGGGTTGGTGGAGTTATTGCAGCAAGCCAGCTTTGACTCTTGGCTAGACTATCCTACGATACTCCAACTTGAAATGGTTTTGCGCACACGAGTCCACTACTCACCACTTCAATACACTACCGAGGATCCACCTCCGTCTCCCTACAGAAGAGCCATCCTCGGCACTCACACTTATCTTGAGGCTTTTAACAGTATCCATTTACTTGTCTATGAACTGTATAGGCAACCAAGTAGTCCTTTACCGCGGACGCGGCTATTCGAATAGATCATGTTAACCCTGCAGGGGTGTACTTCTTCATACACGCTCTCACCACTTACCGTCGTTTACATGACATGTACTCGGCAACCTTCAAGCGGAAGCCCAACGTGGGTGTCGGCCACGACCTACCTAATCACCTAAGCCTCCAGTCCAGGTTTATCGCCTATTCAGGTTCCATCCGCAGGGAGTCCGGCCGAGGTTTCCCATACGGCCCCGAACGATGTGAACAGGGTTCCCGAGATACCTAACGGGTATTCGGTACACCCGGCCACGTACCTACCACATCACAGCCCACCCCTACGGTCAGCGCTGTCCACGGCCTCCAGTAGGCTACAAACACCAGAAACTACTTGCAACTCCTGGACAGAGAGCTAGGGTGAATAAGAAGTCGAGCGGGGTCATATTTCAGGGCCCAATGCATGGTAGTAGCTGTATCTTAAATCACACATACAGATCTCAGTGCTTAAGGTCGGCTTCAATGAAACAACCCACCATGTACTCCTACATGGCCTCTCATCGATACCTTTACCAAATCGTGTTCACCGCACCACTCTCATTACCGACATAATCATTTCACTCTAGCCCATCACCCAGATGAACCAGACCTGACACGACTCTAAGCATAGCAGGCATAGCAAGGTAGGAACAACACATACATATGGCTCAATCAACTCCTACACATGCTAGTGGGTTTCATCTAGTTACTGTGGCAATGACAGGTCATGCAGAGGAAATGGGTTCAACTACCGTAGCACACAGCAGTTTGAAACGCGTTGTCTTAATGCAGTAAAAGAGAGCAGGAGCGAGAACATGGGATTGTATCGATATGATCAAATGGTTGGTTGCTTGCCTGATGGTTCGATGCACGGATACGGTTCTTCGTTAGGGTAATCACGGTACTCCTCGGGGACAGAACCTGTCGCAAAGGACATCGATACACAAGCATCACCAAACAATGTGCAACAATATGATGCATGCATGAAACATGGCAATATGAGTGTGTTGGGCTAATGCAACTAGGCCAGAAGGGTTTGAACAAATTTGAATCAAAGATTCAAATTCCAAATTCAAATATGGCCTTTTAAAGTGCCTTTCCTTGTTCTGCTTGAAACATCAATTTAACTTGTTTGATCATGCATGAAAATAGTACAGATGGATAGATTGGATTTTTCTGATCATTTTTCATATATAATTTGTCCAATTTGGAGTTACAGAATAAAAGTTATGAATTTTTGAAGTTTAAATAATATTCTGGAATTTCCTGATTTAAATTAAATCCAGAAATATAATTATTGCGCCAGCATGACGTCAGCATGACGTCAGTGGTCAACTGCGGCTGGCTGAGGTCAAACCTGACGTGTGGGGCCCACACGTCAGTGACAGGGGGGGTTAAACAGGATTAAATTAATCCTAATTAGGGATTAGTGGCGCTGGGGCCCACTGTCAGTGTCAGGGGGGGTTGACTAACAGTAGTTAGCGCTAATCTAACCACCTGGCCGACAGGGCCCACGCGTCAGTGACCCTGGGGGGTCAAACCCCAGGTCGGACAAGTCAAACCCCACCGGCGACGTGACGCCGGCGAGGTCCGAGACGGCGGCGAAAGTGCTTTTTGCCATTCCGGCAACCAAATGGACGGCGGAAGGCATCTACGTGTTGCTGAGGTTGAGCCGCGACTATTGGTGGTGGTGGTTGGGCTCGGGGTGGCCGGAGTTGACGGCGGCGAGCTCGGCTGCGGCGGCCGGAGTTCGGGTGCGGTCGGAATCGGCGTTGCAGGGCGTTAGGAGAGGTGTTGGTGCGTGCTACGTGCTCCTAGTGAGGTGTGGAGCACGATGGTGTGCTCGGTTGGGCGCTACGGCGACCGTGGCCACGACGGCGACATCGCCGGCGGCGTGGAGCTCTCGGCCAAGGTGGGGCTAGGCCTAGAGGTCGGGAGAGACCAGGGGAGAAGGGGGAAACGATGGCGTAGCTCACCGCGGTTGCAGTGGGCGTCGAAGCGGGCTCGGGGACGCGCTGGTGACGGCGAATTCGACGGCGACGACGGTCGGAGCCCGAAGAGGGGAACGGCGACGTGGCGGCGATGCAGGGCTTCCGGGGAGCTGTGGAGCGGTGGGGAGGAAGAGGGGGTCGTGGCGGAGCTTCTGAGCTAGTCGGGGGAGCGAGGGGTGGCCGGAGACGGCTGCTGTGGCGAACGGCGGCGACGGTGGTGTTCGGCCGTGTGAGAGAGAGAGCGAGGGAGAGGAGAGGAGAGCCGGGGGAGAGTGAGAGAGAGCAGGGGGGAGGCGTGGCCTCGTCCAGGGCATCGAGGCGAGGAGGGGAGGGCAGGCAGGCAGGGAGAGAGGTGGCGTGGCGCGGTGGCGCGCGCGCGCGCCGGCCACACTCCCCTCCCTCTGTTGGGACGAAGACGACAGAGGAGGGAGGTGGGCTGGGCCGGCTGCTGGCTGGGCCAGCCAGCTGGCTGGGCCGCACAGTGGAGGAGCCCAGGTAAGCTCCTCCTGTTATATATTTTTCTGTTTTTTAATTTCTGACATTTGTTTTGATTTAAATAATATATTAAATCATTTATTTAACTTATGCCAATTTTTGTAGGAGCTATTTATATTATTCCAGAGCTCTTTTATAATTGGCATAATATTTGGGCATATATTAATATATATATAATTAATATATTTCCAATGCAAATATTTATGCATTAATTCCAAATGCCCAAAATAAATGTCCATGAGCCACTAAAAATATTGGTTTGATTTTTATCTCTGTCCAATATTTTCAGAGAGCAACATGAGCATTTTCTTGGACCCTTTTGGAGAAATTTTTATTTGGGTCATTTTCAAAATGGTTCTGAGGGTTTCACAGATCCCCATTTCAAGTTTCTGATGAAAGAGTAAACATGATGCAACACTCTAATGCATGACTAGCTAGGGTGTGACAACTCACCCCCACTCAAAAGAATCTCGTCCCGAGATTTGGGTTCCTCCGGGAAGAAGGCGGGATACTCGAGTCGAAGACGATCCTCCCTTTCCCAAGTTGCTTCATCCTCAGAATGGTGCGACCATTGAACCTTGAGAAACTTGATATTATGACGTCGCGTGGTACGTTCGGCCTGATCGAGGATACGAATGGGGTACTCTCGATATGTAAGATTATCTTGGAGATCAAGTGTTTCGTGGTCCACTTCACGGATAGGATCCGAGAAGCAACGCCTGAGTTGAGAAACGTGGAAGACATCGTGAACTCTGGAGAGGTGCGGAGGTAGTTCCAACTGGTAGGCAACTTCTCCTTGTTTGGCAAGAATGCGAAAAGGTCCAATGTAACGAGGAGCCAATTTGCCTTTGATACCGAAACGATGGGTTCCCTTCAGAGGGGTGACCCGAAGATAAGCCTTCTCGTCAACCTCGAAAGTCATAGCCTTATGTTTTCGGTCATATTGACTCTTTTGACGGGATTGGGCTGTTTTCAACTTTTCACGAACGATACGAACTTGTTCTTCTGCTTCCTGAATCATGTCCGGGCCAAAGAATTGTCTTTCCCTGGTCTCTGACCAGTTAAGGGGTGTTCGACATCGTCGTCCATAGAGAACTTCAAAAGGGGCTTTACCCAAGCTAGATTGATAGCTGTTGTTGTAAGCGAATTCGGCAAATGGAAGGCACTTCTCCCAGTCCATTCCGAAAGAGATAACGGAGGCTCGAAGCATGTCTTCTAGAATTTGGTTGACGCGTTCCACTTGACCACTCGACTGAGGGTGGAAAGCGGTGCTAAAGGAGAGACGAGTTCCCATAGCATTTTGGAAACTTTCCCAAAATCGAGAGGTGAAAAGACTTCCTCGATCCGAGTTAATTTCCAAAGGAACACCATGGAGAGACACTATTCGGGAGATGTACAAATCTGCCAGTTGACTAGCGGTTATACTCTCACGAACAGGTAGGAAATGGGCTACCTTGGAAAGACGATCGACCACGACGAAAATAGCATTATTCCCTCTCTTGGTCCTGGGAAAACCGGTAATGAAATCCATACCAATTTTATCCCATTTCCATTCAGGAATAGCTAAGGGTTGAAGGGTGCCAGCAGGCCGTTGATGCTCCGCTTTTACACGACGATAGACGTCGCAATTAGCAATAAACTGAGCAATTTCTCTCTTCATCCTAGTCCACCAGAACCTCTGGCGTAGGTCCTGATACATCTTAGTACTACCGGGATGAATGGTGAGAGGAGATTCATGAGCTTCCTTAAGGATCAAACGCCTCAGGTTTCGCACTTTGGGAACCACTAGTCGATTCCCGAAGTATACGACCCCTTGATCATTAATGGAGAAGCAATTCGCAATTCCTTTCTGAATGTTTCTCTTGATGCGGGAGATTCCCGGATCTACCTTCTGTGCTTTGATAATTTGATCCGTAAGGGTAGGTTTTGCCACCAAGGTGGAAAGAAAACCTTGAGGTACAATGTGAAGGTTAAGTTTCCGAAATTCCTCATGGAGAAGCGGTTGACTTTGTTGTAACATCAGGTTGTTACAATAAGATTTACGACTTAGCGCATCAGCCATGACGTTGGCTTTCCCTGGGGTGTAGGTTATTCCTAAGTCGAAGTCTGTGATCAATTCAACCCAACGTCTCTGGCTGAGATTCAAATCCGGTTGGGTGAAAATGTACTTCAGACTTTGGTGATCAGTGAATATTTCGCAACGATTACCAAGGAGGTAATGTCGCCAGGTCTTAAGTGCATAGACTACGGCTGCAAGCTCTAGATCATGAGTAGGATAATTCTCCTCATGTGGGTGCAATTGCCGTGAAGCGTAAGCAATTACGTGTCGATCTTGCATAAGAATGCAACCTAGTCCTTGTCGCGAGGCGTCGCAGTAGATAACAAAGTCCTTGGAGAAGTCTGGCGGTACCAGTACGGGAGCAGAGGTCAGGCATCTTTTCAGTTCCTGAAAGTTGTGCTCACATTGTGGAGTCCATTCGAACTTCTTATCTTTCTTGAGGAGTTAGGTTAGAGGTTTAGCAACTTTGGAGAAGTTCTCGACAAAGCGACGGCAATAGCTCGCTAAGCCTAGAAAACTCCGAACTTGCTTGACCGATTCGGGTGGAGTCCAATTAAGGACGGCTTGAACTCGCTCAGGGTTAACAGCAATACCTTTACCAGATATTACATGACCCAGATAGGTCACTTCTGACAACCAGAATTCACATTTAGAGAATTTGGCATAAAGGCGATGCTCTCGAAGTTTCTTCAACACTAGCCTTAGATGTTCGGCATGTTCTTCCTCGTTCTTGGAGTAGATGAGTATATCATCGAGATAAACTACGACGAATTTATCCAAATACTCCATGAAGATTGAGTTCATTAACCGAGAAAAGGTGGATGGAGCGTTGGTTAAACCGAAGGACATGACGGTGTACTCGTATTGGCCATAGCGAGTAACAAAAGCCGTTTTAGGAATGTCCCCGTTTCTGATTTTGATTTGATGGTAGCCCAACCTCAAATCCATCTTGGAGAAGACTGAGGATCCAGCGAGCTGATCATACAGGTCGTTGATCCTGGGAAGCGGATATTTGTTCTTGATTGTGACCAAGTTGACAGGTCGGTAATCTACAACCATCCGGTCCGTACCATCCTTCTTCTTGACGAATAGGACGGGGCAAGCCCACGGAGATGAGCTAGGTCAGATGAAACCCTTTTTCAAGGACTCATCGAGTTGTTTCTTAAGCTCGGCCAGTTCTAGTGGTGCCATCTTATAAGGTCTTCTAGCAATCGGAACGGTTCCGGGGATGAGGTCGATTACGAACTCAACATCCCTGTCAGGTGGAACACCTGGCAATTCCTCTGGAAAGACATCCGGGAAGTCACGGACTACCGGAACGTCCTCAAGGTCTGGCAAAGGGCTGGCGTTAAGAGAATATAATTGTCGCTTGGCTATTCGGGTCAAGACATTGACTATCTTCCCCGAAGGATGGGTGAGTTGAACAGTCCTAGAGAAGCAATCAATTTGGGCATGATGAGCTGACATCCAGTCCATACCCAGAATGATATTAATATCTGAAGATTTAAGGGCTATCAAAGACGCAAGGAAAACAAGTCTGTCGACTTGGATCTCATTTCCATAACTTACCCTAGAGGTCTGCCATCTAGACCCAGGGGTAGAGATTTCCATAGTGGATGGCAAGTCACAGAATGCAATGTTATGCAAATGAGCATAATTTTCAGATATAAAAGAATGAGAGGCTCCTGTATCGAAAAGAACAGATGCCGGGTGGCAATTAACAAGAAGCGTACCGAGAACGACGTTGGGATCCTCTTGAGCTTCTTCGGCAGAGATACAGTTGACATGGCCACGTGAAGCGGTGACCGGCTTGGCGTGGAATATTTTTCCTGTCGGCTTGCCAGGCCAACAGCTTTAGCAGACTGGTTGGGGTTGGTCTGGGGACACTCACGCATATAGTGGCCAGATTCCCCACACTTGAAACAAGTCACGGAACTGGTACGTGGAGGAGCATTATTGGTTGGACCCCCATAGGGCTTGGCCGGTGCAGACTGTTGAATAGGGCGAGGCGCCTGGAAAGATGGCCTCGGTGTGAACCTGGGTGGCAGGGCGGTGTTGGGTACCCACACGCGGCGCTTCTGAGGACCAGCACCGGATGAGGAACCCATGTCACGTCCATGCTTGCGTGTTGCGTCATAGTCAGTCTGACCAGTTTCAGCACTGATGGCTTTGTTGACAAGTTTCTGAAAAGATGTGCACTCATGCAGACGGAGGTCGCGGCGAAGCTCAGGACTAAGGCCCTTACGGAACCTTGCTTGCTTCTTGGCGTCAGTAGACACTTCCTCAGTTGCATATCGTGCGAGATTACCAAACTCCCTGCTATAGGCATCCACAGAAAGTCGGCCTTGGGTGAAACTGCAAAATTCTTCACGTTTACGGTCCATGAGACCCTCCGGAATGTGATGTTCACGGAAAGCCTCGCTGAACTCAGCCCAAGTAGTGACATGGCCCGCTGGGCGCATAGCTCCATAATTCTCCCACCATAGACTGGCGGGGCCTTCAAGATGATATGCAGCAAAGGTGACCTTGTCAGCCTCCGCTACCAGCGCGGAACGCAGTTTGTGAGAGATACTGCGAAGCCAGTCATCAGCGTCGAGAGGCTCGGCGGGGTGGTGGAACGTGGGTGGATGCAATTTGATAAAATCACTGAGTGACACCACGTTAGCCCTCTGATGGTGTGCTGTATTCTGTTCAATACGCTCCAACAAACGGTTGGTCTCCCGCTTGTTTCTCTCGGCTTCCATCATAACCTCGGCTAGTAAAGGAGGATGAGGCAGATTTGCATCCCTGGCTTCACTGCCTTCGGCCTGCTCTTGGGAAGCAGGGTTAGCGCGCGTGTTGACCATCCTAGGTAAACAAGACAATGATTTAGTCAGGATGGTAAAATTCCGACATAGGATACAGAATGTAAGGAATAATTCGGAATGCAAGATGATCATCCGTATGACATGGTAAATACAGAAACTGCTTCTTTATTCCATCGTCATACACACCATACAGGGTTTAGTACAAGACCAAACAAAGTACTATTACGGTGAAAGAGGATTACATCTCATCGAAGGCATCGCAAGCTCCTATACATTATTTTTCTACACCTCCGGAAGGAGTACAACTAGGTCATATCCCACGAGTCACACGGAACGATAGAAGACACAGCTAGTGCGAACTAGTGATACTACCACTAACTCAGACCGATCCGTAGTAGTCCTCGTAGAAGTCGCCTCCATAGCCTGGAAGTTCAACATGATCATCCGGAAACAGACGGTCTCGCGGAGCTTGTGGACCATAGGGGCTAGGATGAGGCCTTGGACCAACAAACGGTGGCCTACGGGGACCGCGAGGTGGGGTGATGCCTCCTACATCACGCCAAACCATCACGTCCGGCAGAGCAGATCTCACAGGATAGAGATCACGCATATCTGAATATCCAGCTTGCACCGCCGGTGCGAACCGAGTCAAAGTAGCCCAGTGATCAGCACGGGTATTGAAGAGCTCTAACCTTAAGGCCCGATTTTCACGGTCCTTATCCTCGAGCATCTCAGCAGTGGTGCGAGTTCGTGAATCCTCCTGAGTGGAGTCAGCATAGATAGCCTGGAGATACCCTTGTGCTCCCGGAAGTGATCCCGGCATATACCGGAAATCAGAGTCCCGAAATAAACCAGATCTGACTCGCATAATGGTCATCATAGAGTAGGCGGCGTCCTGCACAGCCATCTCAATAGTAACCCCGAGTCCATAGGAGCAGTGAAGAGGCTCGGTGGATCCAGGATAAGATGGAAATATCCTGACAGTGCAGAGATACTGGCTTTGATTGAAGTCCCGGAATTGCTCTTCGACCGTGTACTCGGGATACCAGCGGTATCCAGCCTCAGTCATTACCCTGACCAACTTGGCAGTATGGCCGGGTACATCTAGGCATCGAGTCAGGCGAACCACTTGATTGAGGTCGCGAGTGGCCATCTGAAAGCACAATCATAATGCAAGGGCATTAGAATTTCTAGCAAAATTTCGGCAGCATAACAGCTGTAAATGCTCAAGAAGGATTTTGAGACATTTGACAAAGGATTTCGTACACACTCAACATCATCATGTCAAAGTTATGAAACCATTCTAACAACATAATGTGGTAGTAGAACTGGACTAGGCTTGTATCCCTCAAACTTATAAGGTACTACTGATTAGTAACTCGTGATCCTGATAGAGAGAACAGATCCTAATTCCTTAACCCCCGGTGGAAGAATGGACTGACTCAGATCAGAAAGTCATAAGGTATAAGGAGTAAAAAGAGCCTTACGTTCCAACCCACAAACAATTCCCCTACATATAACTAAAGAATTTCTAGACTCAACATCGACCAGTTTGGCTTGAAGAACCTACAGGCAGCCTGGCTCTGATGCCAACGCTGTCAGGACCCCGACTCGATGTCACATCGATCTAGCCGGTAACACCTCATATCACTTTGCGGCCTCACGCACGGTATTCCCACGGGTGTCGTCTTACCTTTTCCCGGGACCGTTTGCGCCTTTTGGCTCACGTATATGATAGTGTCGCTAGCATCCATATGATAAGGAGCCCGGGCTGACATGACTAGTCGTAAACCCAAAGTGGCACAGACTTACAGGGACAGGCATCCATGACCCAGCTTCGAACGTGTCGGTCATCAGCAAGTGGGTCCGGGCTGTAGCACTGGGCTAGCAGGACTCCGGTACTCAAAGCGTGACATTTCCCCGAAGGGACAGACACAGGAATGAAGAAGGACACATGTCGGCCAGCCTAAGTGTTCCAGAGCAGTAGCAAGCTACCATGGCTCAGCGGTAACACTAGGAGACATTTCCCGGTAAGAGAGGCTACTAAAGATAAACAACTAGATAGTCAGATCCCACACATACCAAGCATTTCAATCATACACACAATATGCTCGATATGTGCAAATACAACGAAGCATCACAACATGACTCTATGACACAAGTACTTTATTTAAGGCTCAGGGAGCCATACATAACACACACAAAGGTACGGGTCTCACGACCCCACATACAAGTCATACAGTCATACAAACCAGCAGCGGAAATAACTTGTCTGAGTACAGACAACTAGTAAAATAAAAGAGGCTTGGACAGCCTAGCTATACTACGTGGTCCTTCACAAGCTCAGGGTCACCACCTGGGTCTTTAGCCTACTCGTTGATGTCAACGTCTACATAGAACCCATCAGAAGGGGTTGCAGCGTCTTCTGTAAAAATATAGATTATAGCAACATGAGTACAAAGGTACTCAGCAAGACTTACATCAGATCCTACATACATGCATAGTATCAAGAAGGGTTGGTGGAGTTATTGCAGCAAGCCAGCTTTGACTCTTGGCTAGACTATCCTACGATACTCCAACTTGAAATGGTTTTGCGCACACGAGTCCACTACTCACCACTTCAATACACTACTGAGGATCCACCTCCGTCTTCCTACGGAAGAGCCATCCTCGGCACTCACACTTATCTTGAGGCTTTTAACAGTATCCATTTACTTGTCTATGAACTGTATAGGCAACCAAGTAGTCCTTTACCGCGGACGCGGCTATTCGAATAGATCATGTTAACCCTGCAGGGGTGTACTTCTTCATACACGCTCTCACCACTTACCGTCGTTTACATGACATGTACTCGGCAACCTTCAAGCGGAAGCCCAACGTGGGTGTCGGCCACGACCTACCTAATCACCTAAGCCTCCAGTCCAGGTTTATCGCCTATTCAGGTTCCATCCGCAGGGAGTCCGGCCGAGGTTTCCCATACGGCCCTGAACGATGTGAACAGGGTTCCCGAGATACCTAACGGGTATTCGGTACACCCGGCCACGTACCTACCGCATCACAGCCCACCCCTACGGTCAGCGCTGTCCACGGCCTCCAGTAGGCTACAAACACCAGAAACTACTTGCAACTCCTGGACGGAGAACTAGGGTGAATAAGAAGCCGAGAGGGTCCATTGGTTTCGGGCCCAATGCATGGTAGTAGCTGATTCTTAAATCACACATACAGATCTCAGTGCTTAAGGTCGGCTTCAATGAAACAACCCACCATGTACTCCTACATGGCCTCTCATCGATACCTTTACCAAATCGTGTTCACCACACCATTCTCATTACCGACATAACATTTCACTCTAGCTCATCACCCAGATGAACCAGACCTGACACGACTCTAAGCATAGCAGGCATAGCAAGGTAGGAACAACACATACATATGGCTCAATCAACTCCTACACATGCTAGTGGGTTTCATCTAGTTACTGTGGCAATGACAGGTCATGCAGAGGAAATGGGTTCAACTACCGTAGCACACAGCAGTTTTGAATCGCGTTGTCTTAATGCAGTAAAAGAGAGCAGGAGCGAGAACATGGGATTGTATCGATATGATCAAATGGTTGGTTGCTTGCCTGATGGTTCGATGCACGGATACGGTTCTTCGTTAGGGTAATCACGGTACTCCTCAGAGGCAGAACCTGTCGCAGAGGACATCGATACACAAGCATCACCAAACAATGTGCAACAATATGATGCATGCATGAAACATGGCAATATGAGTGAGTTGGGCTAATGCAACTAAAATCCAGAAGGGTTTGAACAAATTTGAATCAAAGATTCAAATTTCAAATTCAAATATGGCCTTTTAAAGTGCTTTTCCTTGTTCTGCTTGAAACATCAATTTAACTTGTTTGATCATGCATGAAAATAGTACAGATGGATAGATTAGATTTTTCTGATCATTTTTCATATATAATTTGTCCAATTTGGAGTTACAGAATAAAAGTTATGAATTTTTGAAGTTTAAATAATATTCTGGAATTTCCTGATTTAAATTAAATCCAGAAATATAATTATTGCGCCAGCATGACGTCAGCATGACGTCAGTGGTCAACTGCGGCTGGCTGAGGTCAAACCTGACGTGTGGGGCCCACACGTCAGTGACAGGGGGGGTTAAACAGGATTAAATTAATCCTAATTAGGGATTAGTGGCGCTGGGGCCCACTGTCAGTGTCAGGGGGGGTTGACTAACAGTAGTTAGCGCTAATCTAACCACCTGGCCGACAGGGCCCACGCGTCAGTGACCCTGGGGGGTCAAACCCCAGGTCGGACAAGTCAAACCCCACCGGCGACGTGACGCCGGCGAGGTCCGAGACGGCGGCGAAAGTGCTTTTTGCCATTCCAGCAACCAAATGGACGGCGGAAGGCATCTACGTGTTGCTGAGGTTGAGCCGCGACTATTGGTGGTGGTGGTTGGGCTCGGGGTGGCCGGAGTTGACGGCGGCGAGCTCGGCTGCGGCGGCCGGAGTTCGGGTGCGGTCGGAATCGGCGTTGCAGGGCGTTAGGAGAGGTGTTGGTGCGTGCTACGTGCTCCTAGTGAGGTGTGGAGCACGATGGTGTGCTCGGTTGGGCGCTACGGTGACCGTGGCCACGACGGCGACATCGCCGGCGGCGTGGAGCTCTCGGCCAAGGTGGGGCTAGGCCTAGAGGTCGGGAGAGACCAGGGGAGAAGGGGGAAACGATGGCGTAGCTCACCGCGGTTGCAGTGGGCGTCGAAGCGGGCTCGGGGACGCGCTGGTGACGGCGAATTCGACGGCGACGACGGTCGGAGCCCGAAGAGGGGAACGGCGACGTGGCGGCGATGCAGGGCTTCCGGGGAGCTGTGGAGCGGTGGGGAGGAAGAGGGGGTCATGGCGGAGCTTCTGAGCTAGTCGGGGGAGCGAGGGGTGGCCGGAGACGGCTGCTGTGGCGAACGGCGGCGACGGTGGTGTTCGGCCGTGTGAGAGAGAGAACGAGGGAGAGGAGAGGAGAGCCGGGGGAGAGTGAGAGAGAGCAGGGGGGGAGGCGTGGCGTCGTCCAGGGCATCGAGGCGAGGAGGGGAGGGCAGGCAGGCAGGGAGAGAGGTGGCGTGGCGCGGTGGCGCGCGCGCGCGCCGGCCACACTCCCCTCCCTCTGTCGGGACGAAGACGACAGAGGAGGGAGGTGGGCTGGGCCGGCTGCTGGCTGGGCCAGCCAGCTGGCTGGGCCGCACAGTGGAGGAGCCCAGGTAAGCTCCTCCTGTTATATATTTTTCTGTTTTTTAATTTCTGACATTTGTTTTGATTTAAATAATATATTAAATCATTTATTTAACTTATGCCAATTTTTGTAGGAGCTATTTATATTATTCGAGAGCTCTTTTATAATTGGCATAATATTTAGGCATATATTAATATATATAATTAATATATTTCCAATGCAAATATTTATGCATTAATTCCAAATGCCCAAAATAAATGTCCATGAGCCACTAAAAATATTGGTTTGATTTTTATCTCTGTCCAATATTTTCAGAGAGCAACATGAGCATTTTCTTGGACCCTTTTGGAGAAATTTTTATTTGGGTCATTTTCAAAATGGTTCTGAGGGTTTCACAGATCCCCATTTCAAGTTTCTGATGAAAGAGTAAACATGATGCAACACTCTAATGCATGACTAGCTAGGGTGTGACACTTAGTAGCTTGAGTAATTTTGCTAATTTTTACGGAAGTTTTTTCAATAGTTTTGGTGGAAGCAAAAGCTGTGCTCAGATTACTAAAGATTTCTTCCAATTTATCAATCCGAGACGGGCTTTCTTCAATTCTTTCATGAATTACGGTTCCTTTTTCTTTTAGCAACTTAAAAACTTCTCCCGCTTTTGACCCAATTTTAGTGGCAAAGTTATGCATCTTTTTATCCAAGTTTTCAATATGCTCTTCAGTAAGCATTTTCTTTTCAATAGCACCTAATCTTTCCATAACATGCTCAAGAGTCAAAGTTGTTCCAATAACCATAGGCGGTGGTGAGCCCACTAAATTCCCCTTAGCATTAAAAGCATCAAAAGAGGGACACGTCAAGAAATTTCCACTAGTAGTCGTATCAAGGACGAATCTATACCAAGTGGTGATGCGCACATAAAAGTAGCAAAGAAGAACAACGGTAGATTGCTTATAGATAGATCTATTATGAGCATTGAAAATCACATACCAAGCATCTTTTAAATTCTCCACACCCCTTTGTTTAAAGTTGAGAACCTCGTTCTCGGGAGTGCACGCAATAGAGAAAGAACTATCCATAACGACAAGAATAGCAAACAAGATTGCGCACAAAAACAGATCCGACAAGAAAAGAAAGAATGAAAAAGAGGGCGAGTAAAACGGCTAATTTTTGTGAAGTTGGGGAGAGGAAAACGAGAAGCAAATGGAAAATAATATAAATTGCGAGGAGATGAGATATTTGATTAGGAACCTAGTAGATGTTGATGATGTCTCCCCGGATACGGCGCCACAAACTCCTCTTGATGTATGTTGGAACTATGTCGGTATTTCCCCAGAGAGGGAGGGATGATGCAGCACCGCGACGGTAGGTATTTCCCTCAGTGATGAGACCAAGGTTATTGAACCAGTAGGAGAACCAAGAAACACTACGTGAACAGCACCTGCACACAAATAACAAATACTCACAACCGATGTATTAAAGGGATTGTCAATCTCTTTCGGGTAACGACGCCAGAAATTGGCAAACGGACGTGAGAGAGTTGTAAATATTGATAGATCGGACGCCAAATAAAATAAAGTGCAGCAAGGTATTTTTGTATTTTTTGTTTAATAGATCTGAAATAAAAGCAAATAAAAATATATCCCAAAGGCAAATATAATAAAGAAGAGACCGGAGGACCGTAGGTTTCACTAGTGGCTTGTCTCGAGAAAAATAGCAAACGGTGGGTGAACAAATTACTGTTGGGAAATTGGTAGAACTTCAAATAATCATGACGATATCCAGGCAATTATCATTATATAGGCATCACGTCCAGTATTAGTAGACGGACTCCTGCCTGCATCTACTACTATTAATCCACACATCGACCGATATCCAGCATGCATCTAGTGTATTAAGTTCATGGAAAAATAGAATAATGCAATAAGAATGACATGATGTAGACAAGATCTATTTATGTAGAAATAGACCCCATCTTGTTATCCTTAAGAGCAACGATACATACGTGTCGGTTCCCTTTCTGTCACTGCGATCAAGCACCATAAGATCGAACCCATCACAAAGCACCTCTTCCCACTGCAAGATAAATAGATCAAGTTGGCCAAACAAAACCCAAATATCGGCGAAGAAATACGAGGCTATAAGCAATCATGCATATAAGAGATCAAAGAAGACTCAAATAACTTTCATGGTTAAAAAGATAGATCTGATCATAAACTCAAAGTTCATCTGATCCCAACAAACACACCGCAAAAAGAATTAAATCATATGGACCTCCAAGAGACCATTGTATTGAGAATCAAAAAGAGAGAGGAAGGAAGGCATCTAGCTACTAACTACGGACCTGTAGGTCTACAAAGAACTACTCACACATCATCGGAGAGGCACCAATTGACATGATGCACCTCTCTGTGGTGGTGTCTATATTGGATCTGGTTGTTCTGGAACTTGCGACGGCTAGAATTGATTTTCATCGACTCCCCTAGGGTTTCTGGAATATTGGGGTGTTTATAGAGCAAAGAGGCGGTTCGGGGGGCACCCAAGGTGGGCACAACCCACATGCACGGGCCTAGGCCCCCAGCCGCACCCTGGTGGGTTGTGCTCTCCTCAGAACACCCCCCCAGGTGCTTCTCCGGCCCACTGGATGTCTTCTAGTCCAAAAAAATGCACAAAAAGTTTTGCTGCGTTTGGACTCCGTTTGGTATTGATTTCCTGCGATGTAAAAAAACATGCAAAAAACAGCAACTGGCATTGGCACTATGTCAATAGGTTAGTACCAAAAAAATGATATAAAATGACTATAAAATGATTGTAAAACATCCAAGAATGATAATATAACAACATGGAACAATAAAAAATTATAGATATGTTGGAGACGTATCATGAGGCAACCCCAAAGTCATGTCTTGATGTAGTGTTCGAGTTACTGGCCACTACTGCTAGCACAAGCTCTTCAAACTCACTGTCTGAATCAGTTCGGTTTCTTGAGTCTCAACTAGAAGATGAAAGACATCGATCAGCTGTGCTGCGACAAGAAGCCAAAGGAACGAGGAAGTCCCTAGAGAATTCAAATTCATACTTTCTGGTGCAACAACAAGTGTTGGAGGATTTTAGCGCCAAACAGGAGAAAGCTAATAAGCTTGCTAAGCTTATTGCCATCATGGTAGATACCCATGATATTGTTTCTTGAGCTCTTCTGAAGTTGTTTCAGTTATGGACTTGTTTTGCTGACGGGTTTATTTGCACTGGTGCCCAATTTAGACGCCCAATGTATGTAATATGCAGCTTTGTTCCCTATATTTGCACTGGTGGCGAACTTTGATGCCAAGTGGATGTAATATGTGTAATAGCCATAATAGCCTAGCGTAAGTTACTTGCTTATTTATTTCCTTATTATCTTGTTTATTTGTTTGGCTGTAGTCACTGCAGTTCTTTTTCCGCGGTTTGCTTGTGGCCATAATAAAATATATTTTTAAACTAGGCCACAATAACCATGGGCAACATAAGGACCGTTGTAACCATTGTCCAACTACCTACCGTAGTGACCATGGGCCTCCTACGGGTCGTAGGATCCATGGTCCTTCTATGGGTCATAGAATCAATGGACCTTCTAAGGGCCGTATGATCGATTGGCCAAACATGGGTCGTACTATTTGTGGACCAATAACGGTCCGCAGTATGGGTCGTAAATGGGCTAGAGTGGAAATCGTCTGTTTATGGCCCGACCATAACGGGCCATTAATAGGCTGATATGTATAACGGGCTTACTTCTATCGACAGGCATAACAGGTCGTTAATGGGCCGTATTTGATGACCCTATGAAAACAGCCCAACAGGTTAACTGGCCACAAACGGGCCGATTGTAACCACGGGATGAATTTTGCCCACAAGCGAAACATGCCAGTAACGGACCGTAAGTAACCGAATGCTAGAAATGAGCACAAGAATAAAAGGGCCCTTAGAAGGCCGAAAGGTAACACGGCTGGAACCCAGTGCAACAATGGGTCGTTAATGGGTATAAAGCGATACATTGTTCATTATGGGCCAATTTCACCACGGGCCTTTGATGGGCCCAGAGTTACAAAGGGCCTCATATGGGCTGAAAGACGTCATGGGCCATACATGGGCCGAAAGTTACAATGGGATGGAATCATATTGGATGGTCCAGATAACACTACTAGGCCTAATTCGGATAGGCCATAACAGGATGTGAGTTAGCGGGTTGTAAATGGGCTATATGCAAACAGGCCGTTAACATGCTTTCCATGGGCCGGCTCGCTTCCTTTGACGAAGTCAAACTGGCCGGCCTTTTGACCTGAATGGGCCGCTGTCGGGCTACGCCACGTGTCAACGTATCATAGGCGTCTCATATCCATTGCGCGGTTGACATCTGTCTCAACGCGGAGCTGACACGTGGTTACTACAGCCAATGAGAATTTTACACGTGGAAAATCCCCATTGGTCCGGGCTGTTAACGGGTTATGGGATCCAAACTGGAACTCGATAGCTTAACAGCGACCCGTTACGGTGGTTGCCACGTGTCGGTTACCCTTGACGAAAGCACTTCCATGACGCGTCATTTATCGTCATGGAAATGGACACTTCCGTGATGATAATTTTCGTATTGTCATGGAACACTTCTACGATAGCACAGGTATGACTATCTTGATTTTGTTATAAAATCATCATGGATGTACATGCATGACAGAAAATGTGACCTACTGTGACAAACACGTATCATCACGGAAGTATTTTTTGTAGTGCTACCTTGATGTTTTTATTTCTTTAGATTACAAAAACCTATTTCAATATCCATACTACCCTGTATGACCATCCTTTCACCGAATTAGTGCACCTATACAATGGAAAACTATATTGGGTGCATTGGGGACACAAGAGATTTCTTGTATTTGATTGTAGCATTGTCCGAGAGAAAACTATCTTCATTCTACACCTTGGTACATCTCCAACGTATCTGTAATTTATTATTATTTCATGCTATTATCTTGTCAATCATGGATGCTTTATATGCTATTTTATATCATTTGTTGGGATTAACCTATTAACCAAGTGCCCAGTGCTAGTTCCTATTTTTTGCTTGTTTTTGGATTTTCAAAAAATCAGTACCAAACGAAGTCCAAGCACGATGAAACTTTAGGGTCATTTTTTATGGACCAGAAGGGACCCTAGAAGGTTCGGGAGGAGGCCGTAAGGGCTACTGGAGAGCTACGAGATCACAGGGCGCGCCTTAGGGGGGTAGGCGTGCCCCCTGAGCTCGTGGCTCCCCCGTAGCACCCCTTCTCCTAATTCCACCTCTTTAAATTCCCAAATATTCCCAAACCAACAGAGAGCCACCCGAAAAACTTTTTCCGCCGTTGCAAGCTTCTGTTCTTCCGTGATCCCATCTGGAGGAATTTTCCTACACTCTGCCAGAGGGGGGATCGATCATGGAGGGCTTCTACATCATCCTTGCTATCTACCGATAATACCTGAGTAGTTCACCACAGACCTATGGGTCCATAGCTAGTAGCTAGATGGCGTATCATCTCTCTTTGATCTTCAATACCATGTGCTCCTCAATCTTCTTGGAGTTCTATCCAATGTAATCTTCTTTTGTTGTGTGTTTGTTGGGATCTAGTGAATTGTGGGTTTATGATCATATTATTTATTGTAATTAATTGAGTCTTTCCTGAACTTTATTATGCATGATTGTTATAGATTTGCATTTCTCTCCAGTATATCCGTTTGGTCTGGCCAACTAGATTGATTTATCTTCAGTGGGAGAGGTGCTTTGTAATGGGTTCAATCTTGCGGTGCTCTATATCCCAATGACCTGTAAGGTACAAGACACATATTTATATTGTTGCCATTAAGGATAAAATGATGGGGTTTATTCATATTGATATGGTTTACTTTGTCTACATCATGTCATCTTGCTTAAGGCGTTACTCCATTTGTCATGAACTTAATACCATAGATGCATGCTGGATAGCGGTCGACTAGTGGAGTAATAGTAGTAGATGCAAGCAGGAGTTTGCCTACTTGTCTCGGACATGATGCCTATATACACGATCATTGCCGTGAATGTGTCATAACTATGCGCTTTTCTATCAATTGCCCAACAGTAGTTTGTGAAGGAAATATGCCCTAGAGGCAATAATAAAGTTGTCATTTTATATTTCCTTATTCATGATAAAGGTTTATTATTCATGCTAGAATTGTATTTATTGTAAACTTAAATACATGTGTGAATAGATAAACAAACATTGTGTCCGTAGTGAGCCTCTACTTGACTAGCTCGTTGATCAAAGATGGTTAAGGTTTCCTAACCATTGACATGAGTTGTCATTTGATAATGGGATCACATCATTAGGAGAATGATGTGATGGACAAGACCCATCCATTAGCTTAGCATAATGATCGTTCAGTTTTATTGCTATTGCTTTCCTCATGTAAAATACATAATCCTTCGACTATGACATTATGCGATTCCCGGATATCGGCGGAATGCCTTGTGTGCTATTGCTACCTCTTGAGATTGCATTGGTTTTTCCCTTGAAGAGGAAAGCGTGATGCAGAAAAGTAGAGTAAGTATTTCCCTCAGTTTGAGAACCAGGGTATCAATCCAGTAGGAGATAACGCACAAGTCACCGAATACCTGCACAAACAATCAACAACTTGCACCCAACGCGATAAAGGGGTTGTCAATCCCTTCACGGTTACTTGCAAAAGTGAGATCTGATAGAGAAACATAAACGGTAAAGTAAATATTTTTGGTATTTTTGGTTTATAGATCAGAAAGTAAAAGATTACAAAATAATAGATCGGAAACTAGTATGATGTAAAATAGAACTTATATGATGGAAAAGAGACCCGGGGCCATAAGTTTCACTAGTGGCTTCTCTCAAGATAGCAAATATTACGGTGGGTGAACAAATTACTGTCGAGCAATTGATAGAAGAGCGCAAAGTTATGACAATATCTAAGCCAATGATTCTGCATCTACTACTATTACTCCACACATCGACCGACTCCTGCCTGCATCTAGAGTATTAAGTTCACAAAGAACGGAGTAAGGCATTAAGTAAGATGACATGATGTAGACGAATTAACTCAAGCAATATGATGAAACCCCCATATTTTATCCTCGATGGAAACAATACAATATGTGCCTTGCTGCCCCTACTGTCACTGGGAAAGGACACTACAAGATTGAACCCAAAGCTAAGCACTTCTCCCATTGCAAGAAAAACCAATATAGCAGGCCAAAATAAACCGTTATTTGAAGAGACTTGCAAAGATATCAAATAATGCATATAAGAATTCAGAGAAGACTCAAATAATATTCATAGATAATATGATCATAAATCCACAATTCATCGGATCTCGGCAAACACACCGCAAAAGAATATTACATCGAATAGATCCCCAAGAACATTGAGGACAACATGGTATTGTGAATCAAATACAGAGAAGAAGCCATCTAGCTACTATCTATGGACCTGTAGGTCTGAGGTAAACTACTCATGCTTCATTGGAAGGGTAATACAGTTGATGTAGAAGCCCTCCATGATCGAATCCCCCTCCGACAGGACGTTGGAAAAGGCCCCTAGATGGGATCTCACGGGTACAGAAGGTTGCGACAGCGGAAAAGTGGAAAAGTGGTTTCGTGGCTCCCCTAGAAGTTTTGGGGGTATAAGAGTATATATAGGCGAAGGAACCAGGTCAGGAGACCCACGAGGTGCCCACGAGGCAGGGGGCGCGCCCTACCCCCATGGGCACGCCTTTCACCCTCGTGGCCGCCTCGTTGCGTCTCCGACTTCATCTCCAAGTCTTCTGGTTTGCTTCTAGTCCCATAAAGATCATCGCGAAAGTTTCATTCCGTTTGGTATTCCTTTTCTGCGAAACTCTAATAGAGGCAAAAAAAATAGAAACTGGCACTAGGCTCTCGGTTAATAGGCCAGTCCCAAAAATAATGTAAAATTGCATATTAATGCATATAAAACATCCAAAACATATAATATAATAGCATGGAACAAGAAAAAATTTAGATACATTGGAGACGTATAAAGCATCCCCAAGCTTAATTCCTGCTCGTCCTATAGTAGGTAAATTATAAAAACAGAATTTTTTATGTGGAATGCTACCTAATATATTTATGCATGTAATTTTCTTTCTTGTGTCATGAATGTTCAGATCCAAAAGATTCAAAACAAAAGTTTATTATTGACATAAAAATAGTGGTCAAAATCAAGAGCCCGTATCACGCCTTGTTCGGACGGCCGGCTTATGCCAAGTTCATGGCACGGCCATTTATGTTTATCTGCAGCTCAAGATGCCAGGTCATAAGGGCACCATCACAGTCCATGGGAGTCGGAAGATAGCCTTGGAATGTGAGGAAGGCGATGCTGCTTACGCTAAATCCGTTTGTGCAACAGAGGAGTTGAAGTTCTACAAGGACAATGTTGACCCGGCGGACATGACATCTTTGAAGGAGCCAACCACATAACATGAGCCAGTGGTCAAGTTTAAGTCGGCCGATGATACCAAGCTTGTTGGTTTTGTTCCAGGCGATTCATCTAAGCACTGCAGTATCATTGCTAATTTGGATCCCAAATAGGAAGTTGCGCTCATCGAGTTCATCCATGAGAACCGGGACATCTTTGCATGGAAACCTTCTGACATGTCGGGTTTACCAAGAGAACTCGCTGAGCACACTCTCAATATTGATCCAAAATTTAAGCCGGTCAAGTAGTTTCTTTGGCGGTTTAATGCGGAGAAGCGTAAGGCCATTGGTGAGGAAGTGGGACGGCTCTTAGCGGTTGGGTTCATTGTTGAAGTTTTTCATCCAGAGTGGTTGGCTAACCCGATGCTTGTGCTTAAGAAGAACGACACCTGGCGTATGTGTGTGGATTACACAGACTTAAACAAGGCTTGTCCGGTTGATCCTTTCAGTCTCCCTCTTATTGATCAAATCATTGATGCTACTATGGGTTGTGAGCGCTTGAGCTTTTTGGATGCTTATTCTAGTTATCATCAGATCAAGATGGCAGTTAAGGACCAGGAGAAGATGGCTTTTATTACTATGTTTGGGACCTTTTGCTATGTGTCTATGCCTTTTGAGCTTAAGAGTGCCCAGGCGACTTACCAGCGGTGTGTGCAGAACTGTCTTCAGAATCAGATTGGGCGGATTGTTCATGCTTATGTGGACGACATTTTGGTGAAATCCAGAGAGAAGGAGACCATGATAGATGATCTGAAGGAGACCTTTGATAATCTCCAGGTTTACAAGGTGATGCTTAACCCGGCCAAGTGCATTTTTGGTGTGCTAGCAGGCAAGCTTTTGGGTTTTCTGGTTTCTAACAGAGGCATTGAGGCTAACCCAGAGAAGATCAAGGCAATCACCTCTTTGGCTAAACCGGCGTGTATCAATGATGTCCAGCGTTTGGTGGGACATATCGCAGCTTTAAGCCGGTTCATAAGCCGGTTAGGTGAGAAGGCCATACCGTTGTATCAGATGATGAAGAAGACAGATGAGTTCATCTAGAGTGATGCTGCTAACGCTGCCTTTGAAGATTTGAAGAGACAGCTAGCTGAGCCGCCGGTCCTTGCTGCTCCCATTGACAAGGAGGCATTATTGTTATATGTGGCTACTAACACACTATTGTCAGTGTGGCCATTGTGGTGGAGCGCAAGGAGGCTGGCAAGGAGCATCCGGTTCAATGGCCGGTTTACTACATCAGTGAGGTGCTTATTGAGTCCAAGCAACGGTATCCACATTGGCAGAAGCTTGTTTATGGGGAGTTCATGGCAAGCTGGAAGCTTAAGAAATATTTCCTAGGCCATCCCATCACTGTGGTCAGTTATGCTCCTTTAGGAGATATCATTCAAAACAGAGAAGCCATAGGACGAGTCACCAAGTGGGCCATTGAACTTGGGCCTCATGGTTTAAGCACTGGTGGACTTCATAGGTTGCCACGCACTGCTATCAAGTCTCAAGCACTGGTGGACTTCATCAACGATTAGGCAGAGCTGCATATGCCTGAAGAGAAGCCGGACAACAAATATTGGACTATTCACTTTGATGGGTCCAGGCAATTGGAGGGCTCGGGGGTTGGAGTTGTTTTAGCTTACCCTCGAGGTGACAAATTTTGTTATGTTCTACGGTTGATGTTTCCCTGTACTAATAATGCAGCCGAGTATGAGGCCTTGCTCCATGGTCTTCGAATGGCTAAGGAGATGAGTTTAAGCTAGGTAAGGTGCTTTGGCGACTCAGATTTGGTGGCTCAACAAGTATCAAGCAAATGGGATTCCTAGGATCCTCTCATGGCGGCTTATTGCCGTGAAGGTGATCCCATTGCTGGACACTTCAAGGATTACCAAGTGGAGCGCATCGATCGCAGAAAGAATGAGGCGACTGATGCTTTAAGCCAGCTGGGGTCTCAGCGTAAGCCGATGCCGCTTAACACTTTCTTGGATATTCTGCATAACCCTTCTGTCAAGATGCCTACAGAGGAAGACTTGGTTGTTCCTGACCCGGAAGCACAGTTGGTAGCGGCTCTTCACGTCATCCCAGATTAGACGGTACCATACTTGGCTTACATGACCCGGGGTGAGTTGCCTGAAGATGAAACCCTGGCCAGGAAGATAACCCGACGGTCTAAGTCAATGACAATTGGCAATGGCGAGTTGCATCATCGCAGTGTCACCGGAGCTTTTCAACATTGTGTCTCTCCTGAGGAAGGTCAAGAACTTCTTCGTGACATTCATGAAGGAGATTGTGGCCATCATGCCGGTCCAAAGTCTCTTGTGGCCAAAGCTTTTCATCATGGGTTTTATTGGCTGACAGCTCACGCTAATGCGAAGGATCTAGTCAGTAAATGTGACGGTTGTCAGAAGTTCTCCAGACGTGCTCACGTGCCAGCTCAAGAGTTGAGGATGACTCCAATTACTTGGCCATTTGCAGTCTGGGGACTCGACATGGTTGGGCCTTTTAAAAGGTCAAAAGATAAAAAGACCCACCTCTTGGTGGTAGTTGACAAATTTACAAAGTGGGTTGAGGCAGAGCCAGTTAGTAAGTGTGATGCAGCCACGGCGGTTCAATTCATGAAAAAGGTGGTTTTTCATTTTGGCTTTCCACACAGTATTATAATTGACAATGGCAGTAATCTGTCCAAAGGCGCCATGGAGGTGTTTTGCCAACGTGAGCATATTCGGCTGGATGTTTCATCAGTAGCTCATCCCCAGTCCAATGGTCAAGCTGAAAGAGCCAATCAGGAAATCTTGAAAGGCATCATGCCCCGGCTTTTGGTTCCTTTGCAACGAACACTGGGTTGTTGGGTCGAGGAGTTACCCTCTGTGATATGGAGCATAAATACTACTCCTAACAGGTCTACGGATTATATGCCTTTTTTCATGGTTTATGGAGCCGAGGCGGTTCTCCCTAGTGACATCCGTCATGACTCGCCCCGCGTGGCGGCTCATGTTGAGGCAAACAATGAACAAGTGTGTCAGGATGCACTTGACCTGTTAGATGAAAAGCGTGACTTGGCAGCAGCTCGCTCGGCGATTTACCAGCAGGACCTGCGCTGTTATCACAGCCGTCGGGTTAAGTCCAGAACCTTTCAAGAAGGTGATTTGGTGCTCTGGCTCATCCAGGATCAAACTAATGCACACAATTTATCCCCACCTTGGGAAGAGCCCTTTGTGGTCAGCAAGAACTTGAACAACAGGCCATACCACCTTATCAATGTTCTAGAGCACAAAGACTCACGTAAGTCGGAGGAGGAGACCCGCCGGCCGTGGAATAGCGCTCATCTGCGGCCTTACTACACTTGAGCCACCGGCTCTCATGATGTACATATTTTGACGATGTATATATTATGATAACTAATAAAACAGGACCTCTGTCCTTTTCATCCTCAATGATCATATGCCTTCATCATTATTATTTCAAACGACCAACTAGGGGCTGATTGTATTCAAATCTAGCTTTACCCTCTTGGTCCGGCTCATGATCGTATTCGAATATAGCCGTTAAACCTCATGATCACTAGGGGGCTTCCTGTTCAAACATAGGTCGTATTCGAACCAAAGAGAACATAGCTGTCAGTACCCTCTTGATCGGCACAATGCGAAACTCACTAGGGGGCTAATTGATCGTATTCGAATCATAGCTTAACCCCTTTTGGGTCCGACTTTGATCGTATTTGAATCAAAGTTGCTAAAAAACTCTCAAGGTCATTTGGCGGCTTCCTGTTCAAACATAGGTCGTATTCAAACCCAAGAGAACATAGCTGTCAGTACCCTCTTGATCGGCGCAACGCCAAAGCCACTAGGGGCTACATGATCGTATTTGAATCCTAGCTTAACCCCTTTGGGACGGTTTACTGATCGTATTCGAATCAGAAGCCTCGATTTTTTTCTTTTTATCTGGTTTAAGTTTTTTGAAAACAATCTTTGGATTTTGTCTTGGGACTTTTTTGTTCAGATCTAAGTTTAAGTGTGGTTTAAATTTAGCCCAGCTTGGCTTTGGACGATAAGTCGCCAGCATATGATAATTATCATACATTTGGAAGTGTTGGATTGGTTATCACCCTTTCTGTTCAGGTTACATAAACCGTTAGTGCAAATTCAAAATCACAGGTATGATATTATAGTTGTGTTTCAAGGCTATAAATCATAACAGGCTTATCTATGACTCTTTTTCGATATTAATGGTTATATATACGATATTATGACCCGCCCTGCGGTAAGCCGCCAAGGGCTCTTGTGATCTCTTTCATTGTGCAGGACAGTTCAAAGACTTTCTTAGGCATAAGGAACAAAGATGATAAGTATAATATGGGTGAATTTAAGATGGCGGCTTAACAGTGTCGATCACCAAAACATGCATGATGGCACAACAAAGCAAATTTATTTCTACCCTATTACATGACTCCCCGAGTCCAAATGATTAAGTTTTTTTCTAGTAGGTTACAAATATGAGCCGCCTGGCGGGTCAATTCTCTTGATGCCCTAAAGGTTCTGGGTCAACCCTCTCCGCTTCTTCGCCCTGTTCCCTGTCCTGCAAGGTTGATGATGACCAGTCAATGACATTCAAAGCTGCAAATTCAGCCTCATCATCAATTAGTCCGGTCAGGTCAACTTCAGGGGCGAAGGTATGCTTACGGATTGGTGGGATCAGGCTGGTCACTTTATAATGCGGCGTTGGAATCCTCCGGTTCTCCACGTCATAACCCGGCTGGTACTTGGTGAGATCCGCTTCATCAGCTATCAGGGTGGCCACGGGTCGTATCTCCTTCCCACAAGTAGTGAAGCCTTCCTGTTCGAAGGGAGTGCCATCCTCCTTAAGGCAGCCATGGCTGAGGAAGTCCTGGATAAGGGGGTATCCGGATAGCGGGACTATATACTTTCGCCAGACAGTTGGACTATGAAGATACAAGACTCAAGACTTTGTCCCGTGTCCGGATGGGACTCTCCTTTGCATGGAAGACAAGCTTGGCGATTTGGATGTTAGATCTCCTTCTTTGTAACCGACTCTGTGTAACCCTAGCCTCCTCCAGTGTCTATATAAACCGGAGGGTTTAGTCCGTAGGACAAGGACAATCATAATCATAGGCTAGCTCCTAGGGTTTAGCCTCTACGATCTCGTGGTAGATCAACTCTTGTAATACTCATATCATCAAGATCAATCAAGCAGGAAGTAGGGTATTACCTCCATTGAGAGGGCCCGAACATGGGTAAACCATCGTGTCCCCTGCCTCCTGTTACCATTAGCCTTAGACGCACAGTTCGGGGCCCCCTACCCGAGATCTGCCGGTTTTGACACCAACAATGGCTCCGGCTCTTGTAGATGGTCGCCTTAGTTCATTTAACCGCTGGGGCAGCACATAAAGCTTCCTTAGCACATCCACCAGGAGTGTGAGAACTTCATTTTACAGGGCCACTATGGCTAAGGCACGTTGAGATCCGGTGTAGAGTTGTTCCACCAGCGTGTAAACCGCCTTCAGCTTTATCAGCATGTCTTGGTTAAGATTTGTACTCCTGGGGCCTGCATAACAATGTCAGGTGAGTAAAGGACAATTCATATGATCTTTAGAAAGATTAAAATATTTGACACTTGCAGGGCGACCTACCAAAACTTGCTGAGACCATCTGAGAAACATGGCGCTTTAAGCTGGATAATTCGGCAGTCACCTCTTCAAGAGCCACCTCTGCCTTCTCAGCTCAGGTGGTTAAGGCGATTTTCTCTTCAGCCCGGGCCTTTCTCTCCGCTTCAAAGTCTTTCTTAAGTTTCTCTTGTTCAGATACACTGAATTCAAATTTGGAGTTGGATCTTGGGGTTTCAATCTCCTCTGCTTCTAGGTGGTTCTTCAAATCAGACACTTCTGATTGAAGTTGAGTGGTGGTGGCCTGTACAAATACCGGGTCAAAATCATGATTGTTAGCATACAATGTTAAGTCCCAAGCCTTTTGCAAGCAACAACACTTGGCACTTGGGGGCTAATGCATATTGCTGTTGAATCTACACAAATACTATATTCTATACCAGCAGGTGAAGGACCGGCTTGTTCATCTTGATTAAACCGGCCCTTGGGGACTACGGGTTAAGCCGGATTGTTTATAGGTTATACTAAAGGATATTACTAATGTTTACATGTATGTTCTAAGTCTACATCATATTCATCATAAGAAATAGACTTGGGGGTAGCATAATAAGGGTGATTCAATGAAGGGAGGAGATTTCACCTCAAACTTCTGGTGCATTTGCTTCACCATATCAATTTGGACATCACGGCTGCTGTGTACTTGGCTAAGGTAGCCGGAAAAAACTTGCCCAATACTCATGTGAGTATAATCAGCAACATTGAACCTGACCTTGTGGCGTTCTAAGTGCTCCTCCTTGGCAGAACACTTGGCCAGCACAGTAGGTCTCCCCGGCTCATTGTAGTTGGTCTTGGTAATCTCAACATTAGTGTCTTGGGGGTCGTCTATCTTGGCCGGGCTAGAAACTTCCGGGTTTTCATAGGCATTGGCGGCTTGCTCGACAGGTGGGACAGCGGTTGGTGCTGGCGTGTCATGAGCTGGTTCAGGTGGCGGCTCATGAGCAGAGGCCTCATGCGTGGCCGTCCCAAGTTGCGGTTCATTGAAGATCGGCTCTTCGGCTGCCTTGTTCTTCTTCACCTTCTTGCTAGGCTTTGTTTTTCCACTGCATAAGGTCAAAGATGAGTACAAATATAAAGAATTGAAATGAATACAGGATAAGTCAATCATCATTACCCTGGAGCGGTCTTGAAAGCCGGCAAGTTGGACTGGATTGAGTTGCCAGAAGAAGGTGAAGTTTCCTGATAATTTGAGTCAAAAGAATTGAGTGGTCGACGAGTGAGACCTGCCAAAGGATAAAAGGGATTTAAATCGGAGGTGACCTCGTTCCGGTGCTTCTTTGGTGTATTTGGTAAGCTGGAGGAGAGTTCTGCATTTTTGCTGGTCCTGGTCTGCCACCAGCTCTCATGAATTTGTAGCTTCAAAAGAAATTGAGGATCTTGATAAGCTAAGGGATGTGAAAAATCTTACTTTCTGGGTTACTCTTCGGATTGTTTGCCTTAGCAAACGCTCTGAGTCGGAGGAAATAATAGTTACCTCTTTATCTACCCCATGACTCGTTCCCGTGTCATCCTGATCATAATAGATATCAATAAGGTGATTAAAGAATGAGCCAAGAGAGTCAAGGGCTACCTCTGACTCAGAAGAGTCCTCCAGTTGAAACTGCTCAAAAGTGCTAGACTTCTTTCCTCTTTTCTTCGCGGCTTCCTTCCTGACGGCTCTCTTGGCCTTCCTGGCTCTCTTCGTGGCCTCATGATCATATTTTGCGTTCCAAAATTTATCATCAGCCTGCGAAAATCGGCAAAAGGTTGAGTACAGACAAACATCAAGGTTAAAGGTAATTTACTCAGATTGGCGGCTTACCGCTGGAGCCGGGTTAGCTTCGCAGAAGGGGCTTAAGCCCACCTTACCACAATCTGCTAGGCTTTCATTTAAGAGTAACTTTGTCATGTCATCAATGACGTGATCAGGTAAAACATCAGGACTGTGTCGCAGAGGGTCATTCTTCTTGCCCGTGTAGGTGCACATCAAACCAGGGCGACAACTTAATGGAATGATCCGCCAGGCAAGCCAAACCCAGACTAAGTTAATACCATTTAGCCCATTCCCCAAAAGAGCCTTGATTTTAGCCAAGGTGGGGGCGAGCGTCTAGCGTTCGGCGGCTGTAATCTTGTCAGGAAGCGGATGATTGGACTCAAGACGCAAAGCACGAAAGCCGGGCAGAGGGTTCTCATCAGCCAGAGAAGTGTCTTGGCAGTAGAACCATGTCTGGTTCCAGTCTTTGGGGTGACTTGGTGGACTGGCATAAGGAAAAATGATGTCTCTCCGATGTTGGATTGAGACCCCGCCAAGTTCCAAGCTAGGTCCATTGGCACATTCGTTCTGGCGGTTCAAATAAAATAACTCTCTGAACAGTAGTAAGCTGGGCTCTTCTCCAAGATACACCTCACTGAACACTTGAAAGTTGCAAATATTGGACACGGAGTTGGGTCCGATGTCTTGAGGACGAAGGTCAAAAAAGTGCAAGAAGTCTCTACAGAACTTTGAGCCGGGTGGTGAAAAACCCCGATTCATATGGTCAGTGAAGATGATGACATCCCCCTCTTTGGGCTGAGGCTTTTCCTCTGTTGGGTCAGGAGCATGATATGACATAACTTCCTTCTTTGGCAAATAGCCAGTCTTCACAAAGTCATCAAGCGTACTATCTGTGACGATGGACTTGACCCAATTGCATGAAGTGGGTTGTTTGGGCAGCATTGTGATGGAAGCCTAACAAAGATTAAAATTCCCGGTTCAAATTTAAGCTGGAGAGAAATATTACAGTGCATATTCAAGATGGAGGCTTATAAAGGGGCCTAATGGTATATGGATAACTATGTCAAATTATTTAAGCCGCTATGAGCGCCATAAGCAGTCAAGTTATTTAAACTGCCATGGGTGGTTAAGATTATCAATTGAGCATTGCAGTTTTAAGCCGGTGATAAGAGTCGCCATGGCTAGATGGATCTAACAAAATACAGTTTTTGTCTAAGTGTCGCACAAACAAGTTTCACAGGCTGCAGCTATTCTTTTGGATCAACGGCTGTTCAGAAAAAGAAAATATTCTAGACCTAAAAAACTAGTACAGGTGAGTTCCTGAGTTCTAATGAGGCCTCTTTACAGAAAAAGGGATCCACTGGTATCAAAAATGGACGCAAAACAACTACCGCATGAGTTCTATATTACTTTTGGATGAAAGGAGGTTGCAGTGGAGGAACTACGAAGAAACCATGATGAACTATGAAGAACACAGAGGAAACTCGCAAACCCTAATGCGGATCTGAGGTGCGGGAAAGCGGGAACTTACAGCGACATATCTACTGCGGAAGGTCACCGCTGTCTCTCTGGATCGATTCAGGTTGATGCAGCGGCCTGGACGAGGACGCTGGTGCGCTCTGCGGTGGCGGCGGAGTTCGAGTGGCAGAAGGGTGCGAGAGGTGGAAGACGATGGAAAGCGGGAGAATGAGGAAAGACCAGTCGTGCCTATTTATAAGGAAAGGCTCTTAAGTAGGGCACGAAAAACGAGGAGGCCAAAAACATGGTTATCCAGCCACTAGAATGCCTCGATTCTTGGGATGGTCATTAAGATAGGATCCATTGAGATATGTTGGACAAAGTGCGAATTAAAGATAGATGACATCATGGCGGGTTACCACAGATCCAGAGGGTGATGTCATGGTGGGTTACAAAAATTTTGTGCTAGCAAAGAGTAGAAGATTTTTCTTAAGTATTGAAGATTGACATGAACCAGTTCAAATCAATCTGGGGCCTAATGTTGGGGATATATCTATTAGGTATGACCCGCCCAGAAGGGGCCGGGTTATACCTATGGCGATTCAAGATATGAATCCCAAGAGGACATTTCAAGATGGCGGTTCAGTTAAGGGTCCAAGCCCAAAGGCGACTCAAGGCATGTAGAGATAAACCTCCATATGTATGTAACTTGTGTTGTAAGGCAAGAGTAGACAGAGACCGAACCGGACACTATTTATGAGCCGGTCGGGACTCTGTGATCCACTGGGCATCGACCTCTGTATATAAAGGGACGACCTGGCGGCAGTTCAGGATATGTAACATCAGATCGAGAGCTAGGTAAAGCGATTTCGCTCCCTGATAATCGAGACATAAGCAATCCCACTCAAAACTATGTCCTTTTGAGACATAAGCAATCGATACATAAGCAATCCCCTTCACCGTAAGGGGCCGAACCAGTATAAACCCTGTGTCATTTGTCCCAATTAACCCCTTTAAGCTTACTAGTTGTGATGGCTCCACAACTAAGTCCTTTTACTAGGACATCTGATGTGACAATTCCACGACAGATTGGAGAATGAATGCAAGCACCACACGTAAGCGACCCGCCGATGTAGCGGAGTCGGTCGTGGATGATGGGATTGTTGTGGCTATCGTCGCCATTTTTCAGTATGCCTGAATCTCGCCCGGAGAGGACCTCGTGTCTCAGTCGTGTACAACTGGAGCTCGAGAAGCACCTAGACATGTCCTTGAGCAGCCTCGATCAAAAATGTGGAGCACGGAGACAGACTACTGGAGTCGAGTCCAGACATGGATTCATCCAGCATTAGCCGGTAGGGCCATGGACGAGGTCGCCCATGGCATCCTCAACTCGCCCTAGGACGCACCAGTGACCCTCGACTGGTGACGGTCGCAACCTGCAATGCTTCTTATTTTTGCCTGCTGTGCAAAGCCACTCATCAGAGGCACCACAACGCTGGGTGGGGTGCTGGGCTTGGCCTCAGTGTCGAAGAAGGGCACGCCGTAGACCTGCTGTGTGGCCCTCAACGCCACCATCTGAAAATGTAGCAGGTGCAGGACATGTGTTCGATAAAATGCCAACAAAACCATGCCACGTCATCAACAGAACGACTTAATTTGGTACGAGGGAATAAACTTATCCGGTTGGAAAAGTTGAAGAACTAAGGTTTTATGGTTTTGGAGTTGAAGGACCATTTCTATACTTTGGAGAAAATTGAGGGATGAAAAATATACTTTTCTCCTTAATTTGCAATTTCTCCATCTACCTATACAAGATTTGATCCTTGCAAGTAACGAGTTCAAGGGGATTGACAACCCTCTTGCCCACGTTGCGTGCAATTATTTGCTTTTATGTGTACAGGTGCTGAAGACGGGAATTTGCGTGGTTCTTCTATTGGTTCGATAAACCTTGGTTATCACAAAGGGAAATACTTATATCTACTATATTGCATCTCCCCTCTGAAAGGATCGAGATGGACCTAGAGGGGGGTAAATAGGTACAATTACAAATTTTAATTGTTACTTAGCAATTTTTGGCAATAATGCGGAATATGAAATTAAGCCTAACAATTGCAAGTAAGATGTGACGAGCTAAGCAAGGTGAGCAAGTAAGTGAGTAAGCAAGCACAATATGATATAACTAAATACAAAGAGACAAGTAACCACAAGTAGCAAGTTAGGGTTAGGAATAACCGCAACTCTGAGAGACGAGGATGTATGCCGATGTTCACTTGCTTTGAGGGAAGCTACGTAACTGTTAGAGAGGTCGATGTTGCCTCTACATGTACAGTCCACGTCTGATGGATGTCGTTTGTTGACCATGTTGACCAGGCCGTGCCGAGAGCACCATGGCGGTGGACGACGGCGAGGCCTAGGAAGGGAATGACACGGAGTCGGGGAAGACTCGGCAATGGTTTCCCACGCGGTGGGGAGTACGAGGGTTTACTGGTCCGGCTATCGTCGCCGGAAAATAACAGGTGGTGGGCGGCTGGAGCAAGAAGATCAGATATTGAAGAAGCAGCACGGTCGTTGGATTAACATCCAACGGTCACTGCTGCTAGAATCGTTTGTGGACTAAGATGACAAAGCCAAAGTACACGTCAACCTAGTAGACCCACAAGTCAGCCTCCAAATCTGTCCCAAACAACATACAACCCGAAATTTCTAGCCAGATTCAAATCAATCTTAAATCTAAATATACTTTAATTTAAATTCAATGAAATTTTAACCGCCAAAAACGATGAAATTTAAAAGATCAAAATCCAAAAGAAAACAGTATTTTGGAACTAACTGTATGTTTGCTGTATTTTTTCATTTTACAGCCCATTTATTATTACTTATAGCCCATTTCTTATTACATATAGCCCATTTTCTTGGCAAAATGCATCCCTCCTCGTCTTGAAAGATTTCTGTCCCAGCAGGGCATAGAAAAGCACGTAGGCCTACATTGGTTATTCTGCAAAAAACAAAATAGCTGGCTAGCCATTTTCAGAAAGGTAAAAAACAAACTGGGCTGGTCATGTGCTAAACATATGAAATAAAAGCCTGGGCTAGACGGGCCACAGGTCCCGCACAACCCAGTTGATACCCTTCTCCGCCCCGAAAAAACAAAATTACTATGCGTGCTGCTGGGTCCCTATTGTCATCCTCACCATGTAGAATCATCTCCCTATTCCTCTTGGTTGTTGACCATGTTGACAACACCAGAGGGCGGCGCCGCGACGAGCGAACCAAGGCGGAGGACGATGGTGAGGCCTCGGACGGGAACAAATAGGAGCTAGGGAAGATGCGCAGAGTTTTAGGGTGCGATGTGGCCATGATGCGTGCGTGGTAGCACAGCCAGCCATGGGAGGCAGGAGCAGGCAGTCCCGCCGGCGCTGGTTTGGCTTTGGCGGCTCGAGGAAGAAGAGACTGAGGAAACACGACAGACGCTGAATGTCAATCAAATGGCCAAGGTTGGCACAATCGTTTGTTGGCTAAGCCGACACCAAGTAGCATACTTTTTTATATATAGGAAGAAAAGAAAAACTAGGCTCGTTGGCTTGATAACATTCCCGAAACTGCGACTGTTCGATCTTGTGTCGCAACTAAAACTGCGAGGATAATGCGTCCGTCTGCCGTCCTCCTCCCAGGGAACGTTCACCACATAAGTGACTAGCACCCTTGGTTTTCAACCGAGAGGTCTTGGGTTTGAGTCGCAGGAACTCTCAATTTCGTCCTCCTTCCTTCCTTGCAAAAAAAGGGAAAGAAAATCAAAGACTTGGGAAGGCATATAGAACAAGCTAGTGTACCAGTAAAGAGACGTTGCCGAGTTTTAGAAAAAAGAGAGACGTGCTCCTATAGCTGGTTTGAATCCAAACCTAGAATATGACTATATATGGTGCTATGCTACTCTGCAAGTAATGAAACTAACATATCCAATGTTCGCTTCTCCTCTTCTCTACTTACTCTGCCTAGCATCAGAAGCTCTGGCCGCAGCAACCATGTCCGCTGGCTGTTCGTCCACCTGCTCTTCAGCAGGCAACAACCAGATATGCGCCAAGTTGTCACCTGTACCATCGCCTATGGGTCTCATCACACCCCCGTCGGCACGCGCACCGCAGCCGATTGCTCATCGCAACCCGCTGCCGTTGGTGTGGTGCCACTGTTGCAAATCACGCAGAATCATCTGTCGCGTCTCAACCACAATCCTCAACCCTGGCCGAGTCTTCTACAAATGCCCGAATCATGGGCTAATAATATGTTTAAGTGTTGTTCTGCTGCTTTCAGTTGCTGATTTTTCTAATAGTTTGGTTGATGATCTTCCAATTTGATTCGTGCAAAAAAGGGAAGATTCGTGTGATTTGTATTTCTGGGAAGTTGTTGATGTGGGGGAATGCAACTACGCTGATTATTTGGTTAGCCGAGGAATCCCAATACCAGCAGGTTGGGGTGTTGGACAAGTAATTGAAGGAACGGCAGAAGAGGAAGATGCAGAGTAGAAGGTTAAAGATGCAGTTCCTATGATCATGGCCAAGAAACAGTTGCTGAACGGCCTTGACAGCAATGAGGAGATGAAAGATCTTGTGAAGATAATGGGCAAAATTGATGTGCTCTGTAGGATGATTGTCTCTTTATTTGCAATGTATGTACCACTCGTGATGTATTCAGTGGCTATGACACGAGCACTTTGCTGAAACTAGTAATGAATGAAACCTGTGTAGCAGGCTGGGAGTACTGTTGTGAACATCTAATGATTTCTATTAACAGAAATCAGGGGGTATCCCCTTTTGCTCATAAATAAATAAATAGCAGAGGCCCTGTCGGGTCATGTTTGTTCTCATTCGAAGACGTCGAGCAAATTGCAGTCCAACAGCAAACTATGTCATCAAATTCAAGTTTCACAGCCAAATATGAGTACAAATAAACAACAATGTCGTCGTGTTTTAGTCGTCATACAATCACCAAACACAAATTAGCATACATAACAAGTGATGTTCTCACAGCAAAATACTAAACAACATGTTCATCAGGTTTCAGTTGTCATAGCAAACACAATTTCACATAGTAGATAAAAACGTCTTCTGACAGGAAAATACGACAAAATCAATGTAATCATCATCCGCAGCAGCAGCTTCAACATCTTCGCCATGTGTATCATTCTAAATCATAATTCCCCACGGCATCATCTTCTTCTTTGTCCTCACACTACAAAAAAAATACACTTCCATGATGATACGTGTTTGTCACAGTAGGTCGCGTTTTTTGTCATGCATGTACATCCATGACAAATTTATGACAGAATCAAGATAGTCATACCTGTGCGGTCGTAGAAGTGTTTCATGACATTACAAAATTATCATCACTGAAGTTTCCACTTCCATGACGATAAATCGCGTCTCACAGAAGTGCTTTCGTCAAGGGTGACCCACACGTGGCATCCACTATAACAGAACGTCGTTAAGCTATCGGGTCGGGTTTTGGATCCGATAACCCGTTAACAGCCCCTACCAATGGGATTTTCCATGTGTAAAATCATCATTAGTTGGAGGAAACACGTGTCGGCTCACCGTTGGGACAGATGTCATCCACTCATTGGACAGAAGGCACCTATGATACGTCGACATGTGGCACGTCCCAACAGAGGCCCATTCCTGTGAAAAGGCCGACCCGTTTGACTTGGTCAAAAGGTGGTGGGCTGGCCCATGGAAAGCCTGTTAACAGCCTGTTCGCATATAGCCCATTTACAGCCTGCTAACCCAAGACCTGTTACGCCCTATCCGAATTAGGCCTAGTAGCGTCATCTGGGCCAACCAATATGATTCCAACCCGTTTTCACTTCTGGCCCATGTATGGCCCATGACGTCTTTCGGCCCATATGAGGCCCTATGTAACTCTTGGCCTATTAACGGCCCGTGGTGAAACTGGCCCGCAATTAACAGTGTATCACTTTACACCCATTAATGGCCCGTGGGGAAACTAGCCCATAATGAACAGTATATCACTTTATACCCATTAAGGGCCCGTTATTCAGTTGGGCCGTATCCAGCAAATGTTATATTTCGGCCTTCTCAGAGCCCATTTATTCCTGGGCTCATTTCCAGCATTCGTTTACTTATGGCCCATTACTGTCATTTTCTGCTTGTGGGCCAAATTCAGCCCATGGTTACATCGGCCCATTTGTGGTCCGTTAATACATTGGGCCGTTTTCATAGTGTCATCAAATACGGCCTATTAACGATGGCCCGTTATGGTCATACGGCCCGTATAAGGCCCATTGATGATACGACCCATAGAAGGCCCATTGTTTCTATGGCCCGTAGAAGGCCCATTGTTTCTATGGCCCGTAGAAGGCCTACTATTTCTACGGCCCATAGAAGGCCCACTGTTTCTACGGCCCATAGAAGGCCCACTATTTCTACGGCCCGTAGGAGGCCCAGTGTCACTACAGTAAATATTAGCCCACAGTTATTGTGGCCTAGTTTTAAAAAGAACTGCACTGACGACAAGCAAACAAATAAACAAGACAACAAGGAAATAAATAAGCAAGCAACTTATGCTAGGCTATCACGGTTGTTACACATATTACATCCACTGGGCATCAAAGTTCGCCACCAATGCAAATATAGGGAACAAAGCAGCATATCATATACACTAGTTGTCAAAGTTGGCGACCAGCGCAAATAAACGCCGCAGCAAAACAAATACAGAACTGAAATGACTTCAGAAGATCTCAAGAAACAATATCCTGGGTACCCATAATGCTGGCAAGATGCTTAGCAAGCTTATTAACTTTCTCTTGTTTGGCGCTTAAATCCTCCAGCGCTTGTTGTTGCACCAGAAAATATGCATCTGAATTCTGGAGGGACTTCCTCAGTCCTTCAGCTTCCTATTGCAGCACATTTGATCGATGTCTTTCAACTTAAATTTGAGACTCAAGAAGACGAACTGATTCAGGCAGCGAGTTCGAAGAGCTTGTGCCAGCAGTAGTGGCCAGTAACTCAAACACTACATCAAGACAGGACTTTTGGGTTCCCTCACTGTCGTCAAGATAGTTTTTATCAGCTTTCTTGGAGACCAATAGGGATGTCTCACTATCTTGAACCTTATCTGCATTACTTCCTTTACCATTGGATAACGCGGTACTGTTCTCCAATATTTTGTCCGCATTCTAAAAGAGAAACAAGCAAACACATCACATGTTTACCATGTTGTATATGAAACTCATTTTGGTAAATGAGTTCAGTAGTAAAGTGGACAGAATAACAGCATGAAACAAACATATATCTATGTGCCATGGTCACTTTATGGTCTATATCATTCTAGTTTTTGTTGCCAAATCAAGATAGAGACACAGTTCAAATAATATTTGTTCAAGACAAAGCAGAATAAATAGAATATAAGTGTGGGTAACTATAGAGCAATAACAACACTTGTAATGTGCATGACATGAGAATATAACTGTTTATTCAATTGAAACTGAAATCAACATAGAGCAGGTTACAACAACAACCCAGTTAAAGAAACAGGTTTAAAACATACCTGTTGCGCCATTGGAGTTTCAATTCCATCCTTCAAATTTGAAAATAGTTGGTATGAGTAAATACAGTAATGCAAGAGCAAAGGAGTATGAACCATAGCTACAGAACCTGACCTGAGAACAAATCTTCTTCTCCTTTAAGCGTTGAGTTGGGATTCGGAGTGGTGGTCCTCATGCTTTGGGAACTGCAGTTCCCTTACTAACCGCTCGTGTTTGGGTGCTCTGTGGTGGAGACGGTGCTGTGTCAACTGGAACTGGGTTACTATCTGCCGGGGTTGGGGTTAGAAGGGGTGTAGCTGGTTCTCTGTCCAACTGGGTAGGGATACAATCTGCGAGAGTCTGGGTTATGTGTGGTGGATCTGGTCCTTGGGCAAGTACAACCGTGGTTCTATCTGCATCAACTAGTAGCACTATATTTTCTGAAGACCGTGTTGTTACTCCCTTAGATACTTCCATCACGCTCTCCAATTCAAATGGCTGATAAACAAGAAAAGTAATTGAAAGTATAGACATTGTATGATAGACAGGTGCAATAGATAGTGGGGAATAAAAGAGGGCATGAAATAATTCATATTTATGTTGTCTAACCAAACAGGATAGCATGACACAATTTCACATATATGATGGCTAACTAAACAGGATAGCATGACACAATTTCACATTATGATGGCTAACTAAAAAAGATGGGAAGACATAGTTCAAAATATGAGACTATGTAAACAGGATGACATGACATAACTATATAATGTGTTTATTAAATAGGTTGGCATGCCATAATTCACATACATTCATGGATAGAATGCCATAATTCTAAATATGATGACTATAAACACTAAACAGGATGAGATGATATAACTATATGATGTCTTTATTAAATGGGTTGCCATGCCATAATTCAGATAGATGATGTGTATTTACTATGTAAACATGATGGCATGATATAATTCAAATATATGATTTATATAGTAAGCAAGTAAGTAGATGGCAATCTATATATGATGTAAAATCTAAGAAATGCAAGACAACATGCATGACATGGGTAATATAACCCTGCCAAGTTTGAGCATAGACCTCAGGGGGGAAATAGGACTGGTCATCAGTCTCTGAATCCTCCTCTGAGGAGCTCTCTGTAGCCAGCAAGATGTCTGCTTCAGCAGGTAGCATTGTCTGCCCTGAATACCTTGTTTTCACTCTAGATACTTCCATCACCGCTTCAAATGGCTGATGCACAGGAAGAGTACTTGAATATACAAACGTTGTCGATAAATGGAACACATAATACAAAAAAATGATAGCATGATATAATTCACATACATGATGATTGGCTAAACAGCATGGCATTGCATAATTCACATATATAATGCCTTTGCAACAAGATAGCATTGTATAATTCACATATATAATGTCTTGCAACAAGATGGCAATGCATAATTCAGATATATGGTAATTAGACACTGAACAGGTGGCATTCACACAAAGCATGTCTAAACTAATCAAATGGCATAGCAATGTGAGACACCATACGCACGATATGAGCAACATAACCCTGCCAAGTTAGAGCATACACCTCGGGCGGGGGGGAATAGGACTGGTAATCTGTCTCTGAATCCTCCTCTGAGGAGCTATCCGTAACCAGCGAGATATGCGCTTTGTCAGACAGCATAGTCTGCTCAGAAGACCTTGTTTTCACTCCAGAATTTTTCATCACCGTGTCAAATGGCTGATGCACACGCAGAGCAGTTGAATGTACTAAGATTGTTGAGAAATGTAATATGTAATGAAAAAAAAGGATGGCCTAATATAATTTACATGTAAGATGACCGGCTAAGCAGGATGGCATTGCAAAATTCACATATATGATGCCTGGCTAAACAAGGTGGGGTTGCATAATTCACATAAACGATGAATAAACTAAACAGATGGCAATCGCACAAAGGATGTCTAAACTAAGTAGATGACATATTTGATGTATAAAGTAAGCAATGCAAGACACCATATGCATGATATAACCAACATCAGCATGCCAAGTTAGAGCGAAGATCTCAGGGGGTAAATAGGAGTTATCTTCTCCTTCTGAATCCCCCTCAGAACAGATATCTTCCTCTCGATTACAATCCGAAATGCGTGGAGGGGGCGCTGCCTTTGCGCCTACCTTGGAGCGACGTCTGCATGAAATTATATTGCCACGCAAGGCTCATCTCTTTTGCTCTACATATTCAGTTCCATTGTCTAAAATAATTGTCATGCATAGGAATAAAACATAGTGAGATTATGTAAGGAGTGCATGCAAAAATCGAGAGTGATGGTAGCAACTTGTGGATAGACCCAAAACCAATAATAGCAAGCAGATAATGGCTTCAGTTAATAAATATAGATAATGGCTTCTTTACTGTTTGTTTCCCACCCAACATGAAACTCATAGTAGACACCGGAGATTAACCAGATAGTAGATAGATACTATTGATAGCGGCCCCGATATGTACCCCACAACCATTTAAAAACTCAGGTTTGACCATTAGTTTGGAGCTGACTCAGAGTCTAATCGATGAACATGACGATAAAGTAGCATGTAATATTAAGCGATGCATAACATAAGCAGACACGAAAGAGTGCGACCTCTCTTGTGGACCCGTGTAGTCCTCGAGGTCATCTGCTCGGTTGATGATGGTAATGCAGTTTTCATGGCTGCCAGCGGGGGGGAAGAAGATCTGAGGCGGCGAAAAACAGTCTGGAGGCCGGATCCCTACTGTGCTGGACCCTTCTGTCATTGGAGCAGCTGAGCTGGGGTGGACGACGGTGCAGCAGGAGCGGGACAAACCACGCAAGGTTTTCTTTGACAACTATCTGTAAGAGAAGTAATTATGTAAGGGCTCGTTTGAATTGGAGGATTCCAACAATGCAGGTATAGGAAATAGACAGGAATAGGGTAGGAATGCACGTGCAAAATAGAGAATTTAAAAACACAGGATTTCTGCCAATCTAGGTGTTTGATTCACAACAATTGGAAGATCACAGGATGCAAAGAAGCATGGTGAGATTAAGTCGAACAACAAGAAAATGTACGGTTATAATGCTATTATGCTACTATCTCTTAGTCTTGTGCTTCATGAATAGGAATATGAAAAGGAGGACAAGTGAAAATTAAAATTCCTACATTTTTTCTTTCAAGGAGACACTAAAGGAACAAATATGTGTGCTCAGTGGACAATATATATAACATGTAGAGTAAAAAAGAGATGCAATAAGTGTACAACCTCTTTGGCGAAGCCATGTCGATCTCAGCGTGATTGGCTTGGCCGGTGAGGATGCTCCGGCTGACTTTGCTGTCGGAGGAGGGGAAGAAGATCTTAGGCGTCTGGAGATGGAGCCCGAGGTACTGCTCTGCTGTGATGGAGGGTTTCGTCGTTGGAGCAGCTCCAGTGAGTTGTATGACGCCGAGGCTGAAGCAGGATAAGAGAGACAACGAACAATGTTAACCTGAGTGGAATTCTAATAGCATCTCCAATACATGACGTAAAATACATAACCACAAAGTGCTAGATGTAAAATACATCAGCCGCTCATCTCTGAACTTAACTGTTGAAACCGAACTTAACTGTCGAAACTGAACTTAACTGTCGAAACTGAACCTAACTGTCGAAACTGAATTTTGCTGTTGAAACTGAATTTTGCTGTCGAAACTGAACGCACTAGCAAGGTGAGGCTACATGTCGGTCGACTGACTTTTTCATCTCTGGTCAGTCGATTTTGCAGCCGTTGGATACAAAATCAAGGGCCTGCGGTTCATCTTAAACCTACACCCCCATGAGCCGCTAGCCACCACCGGCCAAACAGCAGCTCCCAGTCGCTCGCGGCCGGCGGTGTGCCGCCCCGCCCACCCGGAAAACACTCCCACCGCCGGTCTGCCGCTGCCCCGGCCATCCCTCTAG
>NC_057804.1:169150118-169168121 GCF_018294505.1 Triticum aestivum
GCGATCCCCACGCCACCACCCCGCCAACGCCCCACCACCGCCGGCGACCACCGCCCCCATCCTGAACCCTAAGATAGATAGTGGGATACCTCTCCGACGAGCCCCCCTCCCCGCTGCGGCTGGTTCTTCCTTCACCCCGGCGATCCCACCCCTTGAAAATCGACTGACCCAAAAGTCGATTTAGTCGACTGAAGTGTAGCCAAATCGGAGCAGCATCACAAGCAAGAGCAAGAGCGAGAGCAGCAGCACGAGCAAGAGCAATAGCAAGAGCAGACCAGGCAGGGGACCAAGAGCAAGAGCAGAGAAGCAGCGCGAGCGAGAGCTAAAGCAGCAGCAGCTCCTACTGATGTGGACGTCGCTGCCGAGGGAGCGACGCCGTGGAGGAAGTGGCCGGTGACGCCGCCGTGGATGGAGTCGCACCGTGTCTGCTCGGGACCGAGCACCGGCAGCACCGTGAGATCGAATCAAGAAGAAAATGCGGCGATTAGTGTACAACCTCTTTGGTGGTGCCGATTAGGCCGCATCTTCATCCAAGGAAACAGTGATGATGATGCTCTTCCGGTGGTGCAGGTGAAGACGGCGGTGTGGGAATGGAGGTGGCGCGAAAGACAAGGGGAACGTCGGGGCAGCTCCTTGGAGGTGGAGGACGGGGTGGCTGAACCGGCGGGATGATGAGATCGACGACGGATCCTCATCCGGTACGGTGGATGAGGGACGTCGAGGTGTTGCTGTGGACGATGTCGTCAGGGAAGAGGCTCCAGCTAGGTGGCGGACGGAGCAGGGTGTGGGGTTTCGTCGCGGGTTTTCGCGGCCTCGGTGTACGAATGGGTGGGCGGATGGGATGGCAGTGAGGAACCATGGCTTAGAGACACGCTTGTCCGAAATGTGGGGTAAGTTACGAAAGTAGCCCCCACCGATTTGAGGCGGTTCTTTCGGTTCAGGGGTACCACGGGCATTTCGCGTGTCGGGATTTCACAGGAGGTGGGAGTTTTTGCGCGCGTTGTAATTTCAGAATAGCAAGGCGCGGGTTGAGATGGAGGGAGTTGTCGGAACACACCGAGACAAAGATATAACTTAAATATTTCGGGCTAACAAGGCGCGGGTTGAAATTTCTAGACAATCCTAACGTGTACTGTACCAAATCAATGTGCACTACAAATGTCATTCAAAACTTTGAATTCATGTTATGTTCAATTAAAATATTTTGCTACGTGTATAATGCATGCAACCTACTACTCAAATGAACGTTTTAGTGCATTCCAAACGTATATACTACCGCTTCAATATGAACTAAATTTGAATAAGATCTACAGTAATGATTGTTGTGAAGTCAAAGCATTTGAATTCGTTTCTATGTTTTAATAAGATCTACAATCATCATTATTGTCAAGTTAAACCATCGTTTGTGTATTATCTTCACAGCACACCACATGATTAGTCTCGAGTTACATATGAACTATGTGTACTATATGAACTCGAACTAGATTTTTTGAATCCACTTGGTTTTGATTTCAAATCACATTACATTTCTAGCTCTAGCTAGATCTTCATAATCTAAACGATGTCTCATATGTATAATGTGTTTATCACATTATGTATGGTGCCCCGCCCCTACGCCTACAAGTATTTAGATGTGAGTTGCAAACACCACACATTACCACAAATTCAAATAAAATGTGAGAATGTTCGATATATAGTATTCTTTAGATTGCTCGATATTTAGTTGTAAGCTGCAAACGCGGCACATTATCACAAATTCAAATAAAATGTGAGATTGTTTGATGTATAGTATGGTTTAGATTGTTCGGCATTTAGCTGTGAGTTGCAAATGCCATGCATTATCACATTATGGTATAACATGTGCACAACACGTGTATCACCGCTATATTCATGCATGCAATGTTTAAAACACTATGATCTCCTATTCAAATATATGAATCCGCTTTCATATCAAATTATGATCTTTGTTAGTCTCTTACACCCACACAATCCTCTAACCTTTGTAGCTACCACTAACTTTCTCTCGTGCATGCACACGCCCTCCTCGCCCTCCCCCTCCCTCGGCATTCTATCCACCAGGCACATTCATTTTTTTCTTTAGGTCGTTCTCCCAAAGTCTCCACAACTCCTTTCCGACACACACCGATCGATAAACCTCTCCAGCGATGCCTGCCCACAGCATACATACACTCCTTCAATCACCTCCTTTATGTGTCCTTGCCTCGTGTCTCTCATATAGTCAGACACACGTGTAAACTCTCGCCCCCTCTTTTCATTGATCTCACAACCGCACACTCCTCCCCCTATCTAGCTAGTAGTTGGGCCTCTCGCACCACCTCCTAGCTCCATTCTCTCTATCTATCCGTCTCGCTGGGCCTTATTTGCCTCTAACAAATGGACGTACACTGACCGATCTCTCGCTATACATATAGCCAGCTAGGTCCTTATAACTCATTTTTACCCACACATCGATCGATCTACCTCATTAGTTATGTCTCTCCCTTCCTTTGACTGTCGGTGTCAAAACCGGCGGATCTCGGGTAGGGGGTCCCGAATCTGTGTGTCAAGGCTGATGGTAACAGGAAGCAAGGGACACAGATGTTTACCCAGGTTCGGGCCCTCTCGATGGAGGTAAAACCCTACTTCCTGCTTGATTAATATTGATGATATGGGTAGTACAAGAGTAGATCTACCACAAGATCGTAGAGGCTAAACCCTAGAAGCTAGCCTATGATGGTATGATTGTAATTTTGATCGGCCTTCTAAGAACCAACCTCTCCGGTTTATATAGACACCGGAGAGGGCTAGGGTTTACATGGAGTCGGTTACAAGAAAGGAAACACAATATCCGGATCGCCAAGCTTGCCTTCCACGCAAAGGAGAGTCTCATCCGGACACGGGCCAAAGTCTTGAGTCTTGTATTTCACGCTTCAATAGTTCGGACGTTGCACACAGTCCGGTTGTCCTGATACCCCCTAATCCAGGACTCCCTCAATAGCCCCTGAACCAGGCTTCAATGATGATGAGTCTGGCGCACAGTATTGTCTTCGGCATTGCAAGGCGGCTTCCTTCTCTGAATACTCCAAAGTAATTATTGAATAGTTGAATCATGTCCGGATCCACAAAATGATCTTTACACACCGCCGTAGAGAGAATGATATTTCACAAACGCAATCTGCTGACAACTTTTTCTGATGACATGACATGTTATTACGGTCGGATCTTTATTCGAACCATTTCCCACAACCAGCTACAGCGCACACTGCGAGGCGGTTTCATTGACATGTCTTGTCAAAGCAGAGATCGTGTCCCCTTATCACGGGATTCTCATCGATACGGGTATGGGTAATCCCACCATGCCATCAATCGTGGCGCTTGGGAAGCAAGCAATTCCCAACGGGCAAGTGGGGAGGCGCACCGCTTTCGGCGCCTCTATAAAGGGATAAGATTTCCCCATTTTCGCCCACGCCTTCTTCATTCTTTGCCCACTCTTGCCCCCTCGAGCTCCAGTGCCCAAGCCCAAGTCTTCTCCGCATAGCTAAACATGTCCGGAGCAGGAGGCAAGTGGGTGGCTTCCACCGTCAAGGAGAAGCACATCACAAATCTCCGGGCAGCCGGATACTTGGCCGCGAACATAGCGCACCGGCTACTGGACGCCGGCCAGGTCATTCCGTGGGTCGTATTCGTTGCCCACTTCGTCCGTGGACTGGGATTTCCACTCCATCCCTTCGTTCGCAGGCTCATGTTCTACTACGGGCTAGATTTCCATGATCTAGCCCCAAAATTCGTCCTCAACATCTCGGCGTTCATCGTCGTATGTGAGGCCTTCCTCCGCATCCGGCCTCATTTCGGCCTATGGCTGCAAACCTTTTGCGTGAAGCCGAAGATTGTGAGCGGCCAGCAATCGGAGTGTGGAGGGGACATGGTGGGCAATATGCCTAACGTCACCTGGCTGGACAGTTCCTTCACGGAGACCGTAAAAGGATGGTTGTCGGTGTCAAAACCGGCGGATCTCGGGTAGGGGGTCCCGAACTGTGCGTCTAGGCGGATGGTAACAGGAGACAAGGGACACGATGTTTTACCCAGGCTCGGGCCCTCTTGATGGAGGTAAAACCTTACGTCCTGCTTGATTGATATTGATGATGTGTGTTACAAGAGTGGATCTACCACGAGATCAAGGAGGCTAAACCCTAGAAGCTAGCCTATGGTATGATTGTTGTTCGTCCTATGGACTAGAGCCATCCGGTTTATATAGACACCGGAGAGGGCTAGGGTTACACAGAGTCGGTTAGAATGGTAGGAGATCTACATATCCGTATCGCCAAGCTTGCCTTCCACGCCAAGGAAAGTCCCATCCGGACACGGGACGAAGTCTTCAATCTTGTATCTTCATAGTCTTGGAGTCCGGCCGATGATGATAGTTCGGCTATCCGGACACCCCCTAATCCGGAACTCCCTCAGTAGCCCCTGAACCAGGCTTCAATGACGACGAGTCCGGCACGCATGTTGTCTTCGGCATTGCAAGGCGGGTTCTTCCTCCGAATAATTTATAGAAGATTGCAAACACCAAGATAGTGTCCGGCTCTACAAAAATAAATTCCACGCACCACCATAGAGAGAATAATATTACACAAGTTCAATCTGCTGACGTATTTTGCGGCGTGACGTCACACCACTACCAAGCCTTTACTAGAATCGTTTTTATTGTACCACCTCAGCGCGTTTAGCGAAGCGATTTCCTTGGCACGTCTTGTTGAAGCAGAGATCGTGTTCCCCTTATTCCGGGATTCCCATCAATACGGACGTGGGTAACCCAACCGTGCCCGTTGCCACGCCCCCTCCATCGAAGGCAGGTCCCAAACGGTCACGGGGACGGCTCTTGGTATTCTTCCTCTTTATAATGAGACCAAGGCCCGTTCTTTTCCTTCAATCCTCTATCGAATCCGCCCCTCGCCCCGAGTTCCAACACCCAGGGCTCCAGATTCGGGTACCTTCGATCTTCGACAATGTCCGGCCCCGACCTACGAGGCCGGTGGATGCCCTCCTCCGTCACGGAAGAGGACGTGCTAAAGCTGAGAGACGCCAGGTACTTAACCTACGAGATTTCGCATAGGCTGCCTGCCCGAGGGTAGGTCATTCCGACTCCTGAGCTTGGTGAGAGCGTCGTGTTTGTGTCTCACCTCCGTCGGGGTTTAGGCTTCCCGACGGATCCCTTCGTGAGGGGGCTCATGTTTTACTATGGGCTGGAATTCCATGACTTGGCTACGGAGTCCATCCTCCACATCTCATCATTCATTGTCGTCTGCGAAGCCTTCCTCCGCACTACCCCTCACTTCGGCTTGTGGCTCAAAACCTTCAACGTGGAGCCGAATATGATTGAGGGGCGTCAGGCAGAGTTCGGCGGGGCGGTTATAAGCAAGAGGGCCGATGCTCCATGGCCCGAGGGCTCTTTTCAGGAGGAGCTCAGCCTGTGGCAACAGGAGTGGTTCTATATCACCGTTCCCAGGGGTAGCAGGCAGAGGCCGCCGCCCGTCTTCCGCTCGGGCCCTCCACAACAGCTGACGTCATGGGTCAACAGGGGGCGTGACTGGGGGCCGTCCAAAGACGTACCCCTGTTGCAGGACCGGATTCGAGGCCTCCAAGAAAGGGAGATCAATCTAGTCATAGTGGTACAGGTTATGCTGATCCGGCGCCTACTGCCCTGCAAACGTCGCCCCCTCCACCTGTGGGAATTTAATCCGGAGGGGCCACGAGCTCTTCAACACTTCATGGGTTTGACACCCGCGGAGATGTACAAACTATTCTTCGGATCGCAAGAGATGCATCCCGACTTGACAGAGGTTGCTGGCCTAAGCTGCAATCGCCCGGATACTCAAGTAAGTTGCCCTATGTCCGGACACATTGTCCATTTATTTATCGTGGGTTTGCCTTTTAACCATTTATCCCTTGGACAGGAGTGGATAGCGCAAGCAAAACTGATACGGTGTCCGGCCCCCCTCCCGGAGACCACACAGGATCCCGTGTTAATCAAAATGTTGGAGGTTGCACCTTCGGAGGAGGGCGAAGGGGGGCACAGGGGAACTACCACCTCTGCCAAGGAGGCTTTCAGTAAGGGAGGAATCGAGAGTCCCTCCTTCCAGGGGGAGAAGAGGACCGCTTCCGAAGACCCGGAGGCCAAGGCCTCAAAGCGGGGAAAGAAATCTGTACCGGAAGGTCCTGTGCCGGGAAGAGCTCCGGCCGTACTGTCTCCTCGGAGGAATCAGCCCTCCAGTGAGCCGTAAGTAAAAAAGGGGGAATTTTGTAATAGTGGACACCCCTGCTTAATTTCTAAGGGTAACCGAAGTTTCCACCTTGTAGTTCGGATCTCAGCCCATCTCAGCATAGCTCATCTTCGGGAGACCTTCGTCCGGAGATGATGGAGAGCGAAACGCCTCCATCTGCTGCCCCGTCGTGCGGGGCGGGCGACCCTGAGGTGTCGTCACGGAGGGTCTCCCCGAGTCCGGCGGGGCCGGAGAGTTCGGCACCCATTGGAGTACGGCCGGCTAAAGAGGGCGTCTATCTCAGAAGATCACTGCACATTAATGAGTATGGTGATTGAGAGGATCTCGTCCACCGAAAGCGGGTTGTGTGAGGCCGTCGGAAGTTTGCTGACGGGATTTGAGGTACGCAAAAAATGACATACCTTTTGACAGTTTTGCACATGAAGTGTGCCCTATATAGATAGTAGCCCCTGAGACTTGGTATGCTGTCAAAAACGGCAGCATGCCGAGGATCATAATCTCAGTTATAGATTGTCGCCTTTCCTGTGCAGGTGGCGGAACGTTCGGTGGCCAGCCGGACTGATGGAGTTGCCGAGCTGAAGAGGCAACTCGACGTTGCGGATGCGGACATCTCGCTGGTCAATAAACGACTTTATCAGTCACAAGGTATGTGGTTGCTCCGTGGTTGCCTAGTAAGGGAGCTGACGCCCATTCCTTACAATTTGTATGCTTGATGCAGATGGTGTTGCTGCTGTGGAAAACCTTCGAGCAGAGCTTGCTCGGGCCAAGGAGCAAGCCAGAAAAAGCGAAGCGGCTGCCTCGAAGGCAGCGGAAGAGCTAGAAGCCGAGAAGGCTGCTCACTGCCGAAGCAGGGAGGAGATGGCCGGAATGGCCACGAAATTAAAAGATGCTACCGACCGCCGGGAGGTTCTTGAAAGAGAACGCCGAGCGGAGCAAGAGGACCTGAAGAAGGCCGACGCCGAAGCCAAGGATGCCCGTAGTGCAATGCGGGCTATGAAGGAGGAACTGCGTCAGGTCAGAGACATTGTGGCTGGAAAGCCCTTTATGCTGCGTAGTAAGTTCACTGATCCGAAGTATGCTCAGCTGGGCCGGTTGTGCGGTGCGGAGAATCCTTATCTGGATTTGGCAGCGAGTGCGGCAGACGCAGTCCTGCACTTCCGAAGCCAGAAGGATCACGAAATGGAAGAGCTTTTCTGGTCTCAATTCCATAGTCCGGAGCGTCCACTTCTGTTGAGTGATCGGCTGGTTGAGTGGGCTGAGCTGAATAGGTTGTCCGGACTTGCCATGACGGATGTGCTCGCTCATCTGTGGCCGGAAAGGCCCAAGCCAAAGAGTTATTTTGGCTTGTTGCAGCAGTTCCTTGTTGTGGTGCCGCATATCGGGGCGATGAAGCGGTCGGCATGCATAGAAGGTGCACGGATGGCACTCGCCCGTGTTAAGACATACTGGGCGGAGATGGATGCCACCGCTGTTGCGTCCCGGGGTTCGGACGAAAGCCGATTCCCCACCGAGCACTATTTTGAGGAAGTCCTGCAGGGCGCTCGTTTAATAGAGTCGCAGTGCTCGAAAGATGTTATGTTTAAATGACATGTATGATTTCTGAGATCATGTTTATAATGCAATAGCTTTTTATACTTGTGCGTTCAAGTATTGAACTATCTCCTGTGCGGCCGTATGTGTATGTATAATCTGAAAGATGGCAGTCTTTGGCTTCAGCCCCCACGCACATGGTGCGGGGGTGTTTGCAAAAAGAAAAGCGCTTTTTCACACTTAATCCAACGTCTTGGTCCTTTTAAGGAGGTGATAGCGTAGCAAACTAGGCAACCGGACTATAATGCTTTATCACTTTCACTTAGCCATAGGAGCTCGAATGTGGGGCTACTATATAGCCCCTAGCGGCACCGCTCTTCTCCGAACTCGGGGCGCGTATGTGCCTGACCGGGAAGCGGTCGTTCGTCAAAGCGGAGGAATTCTAAACATTCCAATGGTCGATCGAGTGGTTGACCAGTCTCTCGCTATATCATGACAGTCAGTTTTCGGCTTTCTCTACTGAGGTGCTCGCCCGGCCGAACCAGGGCACAATCGCAATAGTTCTCCTGGTGCCGCGTTAGCCGATGATATGGAATGTAAGGCAGCAAAACACAGGAGCCGGGCAAACCCAACATTTGACCAAAGACATGATTCAGAGCTGATGCATATAAGGCCTAACTCGAGACTCCGAACACTCCCTGAGGTGTTCGGTCTTTATGATACCGGGCAGAACAATGCCCTAAGCCCCTAGTGTCTAGGTACAGGCGGGGACTTCTGACGCGGCCGATGCCAAAACGCCAGCCTCCTCCTCGGCTATGGTAGGAAACTGGGGGATGTGTATCAACAAGAGACAGTAAGAAAGGTTTACGCAGGGTCTTAATCTGAAAAGAATCCTTGCAACGGGTCCCTGCTGCACGTCTGCGCCTGTGTCTCCGTTGTGCTGTATCCTGGATGGGTGTAGCACGTGCTTCATCTGTAAAAGAGAAGGACTTAGTTTCTAAGAAATATCGTGCAAAAGTTGTATTAAAATAAAGTATAATTTGGAAGATGAATAAAGTTGAGCTTTATTGGCTCTCATCATTTATACGCGCGGCCCCTTATAAAGGGGGTATGCGGCTGGGAAGCCCCTTGTTTATTTAGGCTGGACTCGCCTAGCTGTGTCCGGGGTCTGAATTACCTGTTTTTAGGGGCCTTGACTTGCAAGGTCGGAGTGGCTGTCAAGGCAGCCCCACGCTCTCTGTGGTCGAGGAACACTCGGAGTTACTCTTTAATGAGATTATGCCGCGTGGACCGGGCATTGTAAGTATAAGAGACGTGTAATGTGGTAGTGCGTTAAAGCGGGCGAAAGCTATGCGTCCCAGTAGTGCTCGATGGCCACTGTAAAATGGGGCGATATGGAGAGTGAGCTTTTCGCGACGGAGGTTGTCGGATGAACCGAACACAACCTCTAGTGGTATAGAGCCCGTATAATTGGCTTAAAGGCCTGGCGTCACTCCTTTGAAGGAAGTGCTGTTATGGCGAATTTTGGTAGGGTCTATCCCCATTCTGCGGACGGTGTCCTGATACGGCAGGTGCCGCGCTGTGTTTTCGTGTTGTCACATGAAGTGAGTTCACTATTTTGACTTCTAGTGGGAAAGTCTTCTGTTTTCCGGAGTGCTGCGTTTGGGGTTCGTCACTTTCGCTTGGTGTGTCGAGCCCCTTGCGTTCGGCGTTAAGTCGGCCGGATTGCTTGAAGACCCAACAATCTCTGTGGGTATGGTTTGCAGGCTTCCCGGAGGTACCATGTATTTGACATAGCCTGTCCAGAATTTTGTTTAGGTTGGATAGCTCGTCACTGTTGTCCTTGAGGGGCAGTGTTTTGTTATTCGGCCGAGAGCTTTTGAATCCGGCGTTGACCGCCGTGCTATTTGGGCCATTTTCCTTATTCCAGCGCTGATCTTTTCTGCGCCGTGATTTCCCATTTCCATCCCTGACTTCGGATGTACTCGGGCCGCTGGTGCTGCATCTAGCCAGCCAGCTATCCTCCCCTGCGCAAAAGCGAGTCATGAGGCTTGTTAGTGCGGCCATTGTTCTTGGTTTTTCCTGGCCAGGTTTCTGGCAAGCCATTCATCTCGCACGTTGTGTTTGAAGGCTGCTAAGGCTTCAGCGTCCGGACAGTCCACTATTTGGTTCTTTTTAGTGAGGAACCTATTCCAGAATTTGCGTGCTGACTCTCCGGGCTGTTGAGTTATGTGACTTAAATCGTCTGCATCCGGAGGGCGGACATAAGTCCCCTGAAAATTTGCTCGAAACGCATCCTCAAGCTCTTCCCAACTTCCAATGGTATTTTCTGGGAGGCTTTTGAGACAATGCCGAGCTGGCCCTTTGAGCTTGAGAGGTAGGTATTTTATGGCATGGAGATCGTCTCCTCTGGTCATATGTATGTGTAGGATATAATCCTCAATCCAGACTCCGGGGTCTGTTGTTCCGTCATATGCCTCTATGTTTACGGGTTTGAATCCCGCTGGAAATCCATGATCTAGTACCTCGTCGGTGAAACATAGTGGTTGTGCGGCGCCCCTATATTTGGGTGTGTCGTTGTCTTCAAGTGCTCGGCGGGTTATGTTGCTTCCTGGAGTATTCTTTTTTGGCCCATAGATGGACCTGGCCGGGTCACCCTTTTTCCGAGGATCGTGTGTCGGCTTATGTCCGGCGCCCCTTGCTGCTCTTGGCCTGTCATCTGGTCGTCTATCCGGTCAGGCGGCTTCTTTATTTTTTGACTGCGGGGGCTCTAAGGCCTCCTCGTCAAATTCGGGCAATAGCTTGCGCTTCGGGTAGCTCTTTGTCTGGTGACTAGCGCCATATTTATCTGCGGTGTTGAGTACTTTGCTCCATCTCATTCTGAGTGCGTCCTCCGCTGTTTTGAGCTTCCGCTTTTGCTTCTTCAAACTTCTTGAAGTGGCGACGAGCCTTTTATGAAGGTTCGTATGCTCTGGTGATGTGAGATCGTCTTCGCCGGGGATGGGTTGCTTGTCCAGTTCATCATGTTCGGATGGTTGCTTGGTGGCATGTTCGTCGTCCACTGCTTCGCCCTGCTCTAGGGCCGGGTCCGTATGGGTGCTGTTTTTATCGAGGCCGGTCTTCGGGCGGCGCTTGCGTCGCCATTTTGGTTGTTTGTTGGGGGAGTTGTCCTTCGCCCCGTCCCGTTTTTCCTCGTTGTCGCTTCCTTTTGGTGTATCCACCATGTATACGTCGTGCATTGGGGTGGCTTTCTGATGCCGGATGGGTGCTGGTTCTTGGTCATCTCCGGCATCGTCGTCCATACCGTCGATGTCTTCGGAGTCATAGTCTAGCAAGTCGGTTAGATTGTCGACAGTGGCTACCAAGTGGGTGGTGGGTGGGCTTTGAATTTCTTCGTCGTCCGCATCCTGACCATCCTGGCCGCAGTCCGGCCAGGGCTCTCCTGATAACGAGAGATACTTTAGCGAACTCAAGATGTCGCCGAAAGGTGAGTGTTGAAAGATGTCCGCTGCGGTGAACTCCATGATCGGCGCCCAATCGGATTCGATCGGAGGGGGCGCAGGAGGTTCGGAGTCCAGCAAGGAGTCTGGCACCTTGGAGTCACGAGCTTTGTGAGGACAAGGTCAGTGTTCGGCTCTATCGCCGTAGAGGTTGCTGCCCCCAAGGCAGTGTCTACCATCCGTTCTCGATCTACGTAGCCGGCCCCGAATTGAAGATCGGAGCGGGCTCGAGTGCGGCCTCCAGGGTACTGTCCGGCTGCAGAGCTAAATCATGCCCGTCGTGACAGTGCAGCGCGCTTGGCTGTGGCTCGAATCCATCGAAGATCAAGTCCCCGCGGATGTCAGCCGTGAAGTTCAAACTTCCAAATCTGACCTGACGGCCAGGGGCGTAGCTTCCGATCTGTTCCAGATGGCCAAGCGAATTGGCCCGCAGTGCGAAGCCACCAGATACGAAGATCTGTCCGGGGAGAAAGGTCTCACCCTAGACCGCGTCGTAGTTGATGATCGAAGAAGCCATCGAGCCTATTGGTGACGACATAGAGGAACTCTCAATGAAAGCACCAATGTCGGTGTCAAAACCGGCGGATCTCGGGTAGGGGGTCCCGAACTGTGCGTCTAGGCGGATGGTAACAGGAGACAAGGGACACAATGTTTTATCCAGGTTCGGGCCCTCTTGATGGAGGTAAAACCCTATGTCCTGCTTGATTGATATTGATGATGTGTGTTACAAGAGTGGATCTACCACGAGATCAAGGAGGCTAAACCCTAGAAGCTAGCCTATGGTATGATTGTTGTTCGTCCTATGGACTAGAGCCATCCGGTTTATATAGACACCAGAGAGGGCTAGGGTTACACAGAGTCGGTTACAATGGTAGGAGATCTACATATCCGTATCGCCAAGCTTGCCTTCCACGCCAAGGAAAGTCCCATCCGGAGACGGGACGAAGTCTTCAATCTTGTATCTTCATAGTCTTGGAGTCCGGCCGATGATGATAGTTCGGCTATCCGGACACCCCCTAATCCGGAACTCCCTCAATGGCAATCGGGGTGGTTCTACATCACCGAGCCGCGCGGTGCCAACTGGGCAGCAGCCCCCGAGTTCTGATCCGGAGCCCCCATGCGGCTCACCTCCTGGGAAAAGAAGGGCCTGTCCTGGGGCGATTCTACGGAGCTGGCCGGACTCCAGACATGAATCAAAAGCATGAAGGACAAGAACATCAAGCTTGTCAACGTGATCCAGGTCATGCTCGTTCGCCGGATCCTGCCCTGCCAAAGGCGGGCATTCAATCTGTGGGAGTTCGTCCCGGCCGAACACTAGACGCTCTGGAAGCTCTATGATATGACGCATAAAGACGCATGGAAGGTGTTGTTCAAGGCCTCTGAAGTGCCTCCTCCCACATCCGAGGACCGCGGGCTTCACGCCGCGCGGGCTCCTAGTCAGGTGAGTTCTCAGACTACCATCGGACCCGGTTCTTCCCAATATATCCATGGGAGAGCTTTAAGTAGTTATGCATATTTGCTTCACGATTATGTGGAGACAGCAGAGCAGGTTTACTGTCCGGCTTCGCTGCCAGAAGGCCCAGCTAATGCTCTCCTGATGAAGATGCTGGTCCCGGCACCGTACAAGGTGCCGGAAAAGAAGGCCCCAGGGACCCGAAAGGGTCTCCGGCATAAGGTTATGCCAGAAGCCTCGTCCGAAGATGACGAGGCACACTCCTCCCATGAAGAGGGGGAAGAAGAAGAAGAAGACGCCCCATCTAGAAAGGATGAGGGGCCCGGGGAGGCGGACCAGGGGGCCGGAAAAGGCCCTCGACGTAAGGCCGTCATACCCCTGTCGTCTGATGACAACGAGACAGATTCCTCCCGCTGAGGCGGGGGGAATCAAGAAGAAATTCCACCTCCCCGCACTGGGGGAGAAGAAGAGAAAAGCCACCCTAGAGGGGGAGGCTGGGGCATCCAAGAAGGGGAAGGTGTCCCTTCCGGACTACTCCGCCACGGCCGCTCACAGTGAGGAGGGGTGGCTGCCCAGGGGGAAGCCCCCAGTGCGATCGTAAGTGTCCGCACTCCTTCATAACTTCACTCTATAGCTTTTGTTTAACGTAGAACATATGTACAGTCCGACCAGGGCTCACTCCGAAGTGTCTTCCTCCGGGTCCCTGAGCGATTCGAAAATTCGCTTCCGATAGCCACTACTCCTCAGCCAGCGGACGACACGGAGGTGTTGTCCCGAAGGCTCCTAGAGCGGGGGGAGGTGACTCTGGAGATGCCCCGAGGCGGGGTTCCAGACATCGTACACACGGGGTTCAAGATCCCCGCGGATCATGTTGATGAGAGCAACAGTAGGCCGGGCTCTCAGCCAAACACTGTCCCGGAACCTTCAATGGTTCCGAACTCAGGCGGACAACCCCTCATTAGGGAGGGCGAGCCGTCTGCATTGAGGACTTCCGTCATGCCCGAGGCGCCGGATTGTTTGCTGGAAGCGCTTCGCGACGCTTCCATGGATGAAGAGCACCGTACTCTTATGAGTGCGGTGATTCAGAAGGTTTCGTCCGCCAAGAGCGGACTAACCGAAGCTTGCACCAGCCTCCTAACAGGCTTTGAGGTAAGTAAAAAAAGTCTGAGAAATTACCACCCGATAGGTAGTAGCCCCTGATACTCTGTGTGGTGTTCGGAAAGAAAAACCAAACGGAGCGTCAATAATAATCAGCAGGAGTCTAACAATAAATATTCGTGTGCATAAGCAGGTTGTGTTGCTTGCTGCTGCTGCCCGTACTGCCGAGGTTGCCAAACTGAAGCGGGACCTGGAGCAGGCGCAGGGAGAGCTCGGCCTTACGAAGAGGCAGCTCGAGGAGAATAAAGGTAAGTGATTCCCCGCTCGCATATATTTAAAGATAGGCAAAATTGGCTAGTCTAACGCCAAAGCGTCGTGACTGTGTAGGGGCCACCGCCGAAGTGGCATCCCTAAAGAAAGCGATGTCCGAGGCCGAAGGCAAAGCGGCCTTGGAATGCAAGGAGCGCGAAAAGAAAAGTGCTAGAGTGGGCAAGGTACAGCAAGAGCTAAGGGACCTCGGCAAGAAATGCGGGTCCGTGGAGCATGATCTGAAGATGAAAGAGGCCGAGCTTGCGAAGGCCCTTGTGTCTTTGAAAGACGCCAAGGCCGAAGCCGAGAAAGCACAACAGGAGATCCAGGAGGCCAAAAAGATAGCAGCGGGTAAGAAGTTCTTCATGCAAAGCAAACATGTGGAGGAGGCGTTTCTTCTACTTACTCGAATTCGGAGCTCTCCAGGGGCATTTGCAGATCTGATACGCTGCGGAGTTCTACCGTGCCCAAGAGGGGAGCTCAACGGAGAAGATGTTCTGGTCCTAGTATGCTGGGGCCGAACATCCGATGTCTCTAAGTGACCAACTGAAGCAGTTGGTCGAACTCCACAGGGCGGCCGAACTGGCTATGAAAGGTTTCATAGTCCGGATGTGGCCTAGTGAGCTCCTGCCCACTAGCTACTTTGGCCTGATTAAGCGGATGGTGGATGCCTGTCCGCGGCTTGAAGTGATCAAGCGATCCATTTGCATCGAGGGTGCCCGTCGGGCTTTTGCCCGCGTCAAGATGCATTGGGGCAAGCTGGATGCGGAGAAGCTGGTCAAGGACGGGCCGCCGGAGGGCAAGGTGCATCGCCATCCCGAGATGTATTATGATGGTGTGATGAAGGGTGCTCGTCTCGTGGCCGGTGAGTGTACCAAGGACACCATTTTTGAATGAATTCACTTCTGTCGTGTTTGTAATTTAAAGACGAAGTTACTTGCACTATGTAGCACTTTTGTTATTTAAAATATTACCTTCTGTGCGGCTGTTTATAATATTCTGAAAGTAGGCCAGTCGTCGGCTTCCGCCCCCACGTAACTAGTACTGGGGTGTTCGTGGAAAACCCGGACACTCTTTATCCAAATGTTTGGTCCATTAAGGAGGTGTCCGGCGCAGCGAACAAGGCAATCGGACTATACGGCTTTAAAACTTTCACTTAGCCATAGAAGTCTACAATTTTAAATTTTGGCGAAGCCCCTAGAATTCGAAAGGCCGAACTGGGGCGCTATACACGCCTAGATCGGACGGAGCCGATTTATCGCCTAAACGGAAAATCTTTAAGGATTGTAGGACCTCTCGAACAGCGACCAGCTCTCGCCACATCATGCCGGTTAGTTTTCGGCTTTCTCTACTGAGGTTCTCGTCCGGAAGAACCGGGACACAATCGCAGTAGTTCTCCCTGCACTACCTTAGCCGATATAACGGAACGTAAGGCACCAAAACAAGGGAGTCGGGCTATCCCAACTGTAGACACAAGACATGATTCGGAGCTGATGCATATAGTGCTATAAGTTCGGGGTGCCGCACTGTTGAAAGTGTTCGGACTTTACTTGCCATATTATGGTGCGCCATGAGAAGCCCCTGGCAAACTGACCGTACCAAGGTGTACAGATGCAATATCAAATAAACATTTATAAGAGAAAAAAATGCTCAAATAAGATAAATAAGCTGACGTTGTATATGATCTCCCATTAACGAATAATAAGTTTATGCGTATGCTTACAATGGATGCATTAAGCGGAGATAAATAGGACTATTTGACATGTCCTATCTAGGGGCAGGCTGTGTACAGATAGATAAAGCAGGTATAATGATCGTAAATAGATTCCACCTAGGTATTTCCTTCTGTGCACAACGTCTGTTGCCTCTTTGGATGTCTCTCCCATGTAAGTCCGGCAATTCGGCTCTTCTGAGGATGCTGCGCTAAAGCGATGTCCTGAAAGGTAAGAGGGAAAGATGATGAAGGTATTTGGCAGGTTACCCGCACTATTAACTGAGTTGTTGATGTGCCTCCGCCCATGCCCATGGTATCTCAAGTGCGTAATTCTGTACGCGTGGCATGAATGCTGCTTTGATGGGGCTTGAGCGGAGGCCGGACTGCTAATCACGCTCTTGGCGTTCCTGATGATCCTGTTGCAGGGTGCTCCGGACTCGCTTGACGGTGCTTGAGGTTGTCGTCGCCGGATTGGAGGTTTGCCGGAGGAGGCCGCATTGTACCTCTACCGCGAGGGCTGCAGTATGCTCTTCTGTACGGAGAGAGCGGTCCAAGTTTCCGTTTACTATTATTACCCCGCGCGGACCTGGCATCTTAAGCTTGAGGTATGCATAATGTGGTACCGCATTGAATATAGCGAATGCGGTTCATCCGAGCAGTGCATGGTAACCACTTCGGAAAGGGATGATATCGAATATTAACTCTTTGCTCCGGAGGTTGTCCGGGGATCCGAAGACCACTTCCAATATTATAGAGCCCGTATAGTGGGCCTCTACTCCAGGAATGACACCTTTAAAGGTGGTTTTGGTTGGCTTGATCCTTGAAGGATCAATGCCCATTTGGCGCACTGTGTCCTAATAAAGCAGGTTCAGGCTGCTGCCGCCATCCATAAGGACTCGCGTGAGGTGGAATCCGTCAAAGATCTGGTCCAAGACCAATGCGGCTGAGCCGCCGTGACGGATGCTAGTAGGATGATCCCTACGATCAAAGGTGATCGGACAAGCTGATCATGGGTTGAATTTGGGGGCGACTGGCTCCATCGCATAGACGTCCTGTAGTGCTCGCTTCCATTCCCGCTTGGGGATATGAGTGGCGTAGATCATATTGACCGTTTTCACCTGGGGGGAATTTCTTTTGACCCCCCATGTTCGGACGCCGGGGTTCTTCGTCATCGTCGCTGTGTAGACCCTTGTCATTATTTTTGGCATTTATTTTGCCGGCCTGTTTGAACACCCAGCAATCTCTATAGGTGTGGTTGGCTGGCTTGTCTGGGGTGCCATGAATTTGGCACGAACGCTCCAATATGTGGTCCAGACTAGACGGTCCCTGATTATCTCTTTGAACATCTTTTTCCCCTGACCGGACTTAGATCTGCTGAATCCGGCATTGACTGCCGTGTCTTCAGTGCTGTCACCGTTGTTCCGTCTCTTATTGTAACGCCCCGGATCCGATGCGCCAGGTGTCTGCCAGTTATTCGCCGTCGTTGCCATGTCATTTGCTTGTGTGTTGCATTTTGCCATGTCATCATGTGCATTTCATTTTGCATACGTGTTCGTCTCATGCATCCGAGCCTTTTCCCCGTTGTCCGTTTTGCAATCCGGCGCTCCTATGCCCTTCGGCGTCCCCCTTTTGTCTCTCGTTGTGAGTGGATGTTGAACTTTCTCGTAATGGCCCGAGGCTTGTCAAGCGGCCTTGGTATAGCACCGGTAGACCGCCTGTCAAGTTTCGTGCCATTTGGAGGTCGTTTGATACTCCAACGGTTAACCGGGTAACCGTAAAAGCCCTCTTTATGTTGCAGCCCAACACCCTTTCCAAAGTGGCCCAAAACCCAGCAAACTCCCCTCCATGCTCTCGGTCGTTCGATCACGATCGCGTGGACGAAAACCGCTCCTCATTTGGACTCTCCTAGCTCCCTCTACCTATAAATAGGTGCCTCCCCCGAAATTCACGGATGAAATCCACCCGAAACCCTAGCAAATTCCCCTCTCCGCATCGGACGTGTCCGTCCCGGACCGGACGAAATCGCGCCGCCGCCCTCATCCAGTCGCCTTCCGCCACGTCGCCCCGCGGCTCCCCGCGCCGCCGCGGCCCGCCTGGCCCACGGCCGGCCCGCCCATG
>NC_057804.1:169168715-169170481 GCF_018294505.1 Triticum aestivum
CGCTGCCCGGCGCCGGCCAGTGCCGCCCATCCCCGTCGCCGCCCATCCTCCGGCCAGATCCGGGCCGGCGCCGCCCGAATCCGGTCGCCCCGGCCTCCCCAGGGACTCCTTCCTCCTCCTCCATCCCCGTCCGCTCCGGCGAGGTCCGGCCAACCTCGGGAGTCACGCCGAACCCTAGATCTGTTTTCGGAGGGGTATATTTCTCCAAGTCCCGACATATTTTGTTATTTTCATGCCATGTTCATCGCATCATATCTCCGCATCCGTAGCTCCGTTTTGTGCGTGTAATATGTCAAATTGTTCGTATCAACGAGTACTTCATTTCATTCCATTGCATCATTTTCATTTGAGCTCATCTTGATGTCTGAATCATCGTTGCAAGAGTGCTTCATGATGTTAATCTGCTGAATCTGTTATAACATGCTCTTTTGTCATTTTTACCATGATTTATGTGTGCATCCTATGAGGTTGATGTCTACATGTGTTTTGAACTATGCCATGTCTTCTTTACAGAGGTGTATGCCATGTATTTTGGTGATCAATATGGTGACTAGCACAAGCATGCAAACTAGGCTTCGTAATGTTGCTGATTTTAGTCCCTGTTCTGCTGTTATTTTGATGCCATGTAAACTTGATGCTACAGAGCGATCCATGCATATTTTGAGATACTTCAGTAAGGGTGTTTTGAACATATGGTTATGCTCTATCCATTCATGTCCCTGGTTGCAATTATGGAGTAGTCTAGCATGTCATTTTCGTGCTCTACTTTTGCTTCAAAATGTTTCCTGGCAGATTGTTTACATGTTATTCAATTTTGCCAAGCTTGTTGTAGTTGATCCTTGCATGCTATTGTCACATCCCTAGTCTGGTATGACCTAGACTAGCTAGTCATTTGTGCATCATGTTTAAATTTCATTTAAATTTGAAATGAGGATTGGTGGAACCCTCAGAATCATTTTTGAAAATTACCCAACTAAATATTTCTCCAAAAGGGTCCAAGAAAATGTTCATGTTGCCCTCTGAAAATATTGGACAGAGATAAAAATCAAAACAATATTTTTAGGAGCTCATGGATATTTATTTTGGCCATTTGGATTAATTCGATAAATATTTGCATTGGAAATATATTTCTATATATATGAAATATGGTCCAAAAATTATGCCAATTATAAAGGAGCTCTGGAATAATATATCTAGCTCCTGCAAAAATTGGCATAAGGTAATAAATTGATTTAGTATTTTATTAAATCAAAACAAATGTCAGAAAAAAAATAGAAAACGGAGATAAAACAGGAAAGCTTACCTGGGGCTCCCCCCTGTGCAGCCCAGCAGCAGCAGGCCGGCCCAGCCAGCAGGCGGCCCAGCCCACCTCCTCCTCTGTCGTCTTCGTCCTCGACAGAGGGAGGGGAGTGTGCCCGGCGCGCGCGCGCGCCACCGCGCCACGCCACCAGCCCGCCTGCCTGCCTACCTCTCCCCTCCTCGTCTGGATGCCCCGGGCGACGCCACGCAGCCACCCCGACCCCCTCGCACTCTCCCTTCCCTCGTCCTCTCCTCTGTCTCTCTCTCTCTCACGGCCGAACGCCACCGACGCCACCGCTCGCCGTTGCCGTGGCTACCGGCCTCCCCTCGCCTCCCCGACACGCTTCCGAGCTCCGCCACAACCCCCTCCACCTCCTCGTCGAGCCACGAACCTCCGGACGCCCCGTAGAGCCGCCGTCGCCATCGTCTTCCTCCTCGGACGCCGTCGACCGCCGACTCCGATTCAC